>NC_141896.1:39392377-39547377 GCF_030686135.1 Camelina sativa
TACCATATCTTTCGTCGCCAGAATATACTACTCGTGATGATAAGTCAAATATGCAAAACCTATGGGTCAATACAAAAACAAAAACAGGTCCAGTCTCCACGTCGGCAACGCGTGGCTCCGGTTTACAATCATAATAATATCTCCACTTAATATACGTAAGAAGAAGACTAAAATAGTTGACAATGAAATTTGAATGACAAAATAATAATTAGATCGAAATATAAAAAAAAAAAAAAAAAAAGAGAGTAGGGTATAGTTTTCTAGTTTATTCATGTTTGGTAAATACACCTAACTAAAGTTTTTTTTTACAAAAATGTAAATTATTAAATAAATCAACAAAGGCTTAAAAAAAATTCATAGCACCTAATTAACCTTTATCCAATGTCGTTATCGGCCTGTAATCATAGACTATAACAGTGTCATTAGTTTGAACGATGATTAAGACATACTATAGGAGTACAGATTATATAGTTTTACTTTAAATTTACATCGTCTATCATTCTATAAAGTATAGAGTGGAAAGCTTAAGCAATAAGTATTATTTTACTTGTTATGGCATTGGCATTATGTATGTAGTACTGACTACTGCAAACTTAAATTAGGAGAGGTGGGGTGGGGAATCTCATCATCTACAGACATAGGTGAAAGTGAGAGGTCGATGAAACCGTAGGAGACCCAAAAACACGTGTCATGCTATGATTCGATTGTACGCTAAGCAAACGAGTCACATGATTGGGTTTTAGAGTCTTCTGCGGAACCACGCGGTCTGGTCTGAACGACCTTTCCCAACACCCGTCCCCAATGTTTCCGTTTCCGGTCGGCTTCTTGATACGTCCCCGTTTTGCTGTCACACTAATTTTAATATAATCAGACGAATGTAACCGGTTCTCGTGAACCCGAAAATTAATTGCAAATTGTTTATATGATCGAACAAAACCACTTATGGGCTTTAATGAGAATTAAAATTTGGGAAGAGACATTTATGGGCTTTAATCTATCTCTCCAAACCCATAGGCCTATAGAGCATAGAGAGAGAAGAGTAGTCCTTTGCTTAATAATTGTTGATTGACTCAATCGTAATCGAATTAAGGTTAATTAATCGAGTCGTCTTTGATTAATGGATTTATATCTGCAGTGACGTGCACACTTGTACATAATTAATCTCCCAGATGATAAAAAAAAAAGAGACCCAATCTATAAAGTTATTAATTAACGCATATACAATTATTAAATTAGCCGTTAAAATCTCTTACTTAAACATCACTAGACCGAACAAAGAGAGAAAGAGAGAAAAGAAACAGAGCAACAACAATGGCGAAAGTAAATCGCTCCAAAATTGGTCTGTCACTGTTACTTTCTTTGTTGCTCTGCTACTTTATCACCGATCTTGAAGCTTCTTCTTCACACCAAGATCTCGACCAACCGTACCGGACCGGTTATCACTTTCAACCTCCCAGAAATTGGATGAACGGTATGTACCTTACCGATCTTGATCTACTAATCCATCGATGTTATTAATGTATTCGATCCTCTAAATTAACATATTCTTTTCTTGGTTGCCTCCGTTCTTTTTCGATGAAATCTAAAATTCGACCAAATCTAATCCACAGATCCTAATGGTTAGTTCTTTTTATTCCATTATCTATAAAAGTATTATTAAATCCCAAAATAGAAAATATTAATCTTTTTTTTCTTTCTTTTCTTGTGTTTTTCTCGTGTGGGGTGTAGGACCAATGATATACAAAGGAATATATCATCTGTTTTACCAATATAACCCATACGGTGCCGTTTGGGATGTAAGAATCGTATGGGGACACTCCACGTCAGTTGACTTAGTCAACTGGACTCCACAGCCTCCAGCTTTCAGCCCATCTCAGCCGTCAGATATCAACGGCTGTTGGTCAGGCTCCGTCACGATTCTACCAGACGGTAAACCTGTGATCCTCTACACCGGCATTGACGAAAACAAAAGCCAAGTCCAAAACGTCGCCGTTCCGGTTAACGTCTCTGATCCCTATCTCCTAGAATGGTCTAAACCGCCGCTAAACCCTCTTATGACGCCTAACGCGGTTAACGGAATCGACCCAGACCGGTTCCGAGATCCGACCACCGCGTGGCTCGGTCTTGACGGAGAATGGAGAGTCATCGTCGGTAGCTCGACGGACGAACGCCGAGGGTTAGTGCTTCTTTACAAAAGCAGAGATTTCTTCAACTGGACGCAATCGACGACGCCTTTACATTACGAAGACTTAACCGGAATGTGGGAATGTCCTGATTTTTTCCCGGTCTCGACAACCGGTTCGGACGGTGTTGAGACGTCTTCGTTTGGTCAGGATGAGGTTAAGTACGTGCTTAAAGTGAGTTTGATTGAGACACTACATGATTATTACACGATTGGGAGTTACGATCGTGAGAAAGATGTGTATGTACCGGATCTTGGGTTTGTGCAAGACGAAACGGCTCCGAGGTTAGATTATGGGAAATACTACGCGTCGAAAACGTTTTACGATGATGATAAGAAACGAAGGATCTTGTGGGGTTGGGTTAATGAATCGTCTCCGGCTAAGGATGATATCAAGAAGGGTTGGGCTGGTCTTCAGGTATGTTTTCAATTTGCCCTACATTTTAATAAATCCGCTTATTACAATGAAATAGCTTCGGTTTCAGATTCTTGAATCAACTTAACCGGTGTCTTTTTTTTGGTTATGTTGATTTGATGATAGTCATTTCCGAGGAAGATATGGCTTGATGAATCGGGAAAGGAATTACTACAATGGCCGATTGAAGAGATTGAGACATTGCGTGGGAAACAAGTCAACTGGCACAACAAAGTTCTTGAAGCAGGATCTACTCTCCAAGTTCATGGTGTCACTGCTGCACAGGTATGACTCATCCTTATG
Organism: Camelina sativa; assembly: GCF_030686135.1. Classification (NCBI taxonomy): domain Eukaryota; kingdom Viridiplantae; phylum Streptophyta; class Magnoliopsida; order Brassicales; family Brassicaceae; genus Camelina; species Camelina sativa. The sequence continues at coordinate 39,395,278 of NC_141896.1, forward strand.
CTTAACTTAGACGACTCATCCTTATTCTTAACTTAGACGACAAGTCAACGTACTTTGATTTTCTTTTATTTATTTTGATATTGAGCAGGCAGATGTTGACACTACAAGAAAACATACTTTTTCCGACTACAAATGGCGACGACATATGTAGTCGCCATTTTTAACCACTATTTAGCGACTATTTGGCGACAATTTTACGACTACAAAAATTTAGTCGTATAATAGTCACTATTTTGCTACTACTTACCGTAGTCGGTAATTTAGTCGTAATTTAATGACTATTTTATGACTATATTGTATAACAGAACATATAGTTGTTAAATAGTCGCTAATTTAGCGACTAAGATGCAACTCATGGTATAGGTCGCCAATAAGTCGTATATCAGTCACTATTTAAGAAAATATAAATTTTCAAAATTTAACTGCAAAACCTTAACCAAACTCCAAAACCTAAATTATAAACTTAAAGTTTAAATCCTGAATATTTAATTCTTAATATTAGAAATTATTTCTTAAACCATAAAACTAAAACATAGCCATTCTTATATATACATAAAACCAAGCTTTAATGCTTAAAAGAAAATCTAATTTTTCAAAACTTAACCCCAAATCTTAAATCTTAACCCTAAACCCTATACCCCCAAACCCTTAACCAAACTTCAAAACCTAGATCATCAAATCTAAATTTTGAAGTTTAAATTCTTAATCTTATAAATTAATTCAAAAACCATAAAACCAAACCATAACCATTATATATATGTATATAACTAATTTTTCCAAACTTAACCCCAAAAAACTATAGTTTTCCAAATCCTATATTTTTATCAACACACTTAACCATAAACCCAAAACTTATGCTCAAAAACCCTTAACCTTAAATTTAAAACCTTTATAATTCATGTATAGAAATTAAATCATAGATCATTCACCCAAAATATAGCCATTGAATATCTATAAAACCAAGATGTAAAACTATTTAGTATTTACATATAAATCAGTCTTTCCAAAAACTATATACTTACAAAATTTATTAAACTTAGTCATTTTAAAACCTAAAAAAAAATATTTTTAAATCTAAATCAAGTCTAATATTCTTCTAAATTTCAAAACCCCAAGTCCCAAATCATAAATTTCAAATGTCATTTCCTGAATTATGAACCCAGAATTGCAAAGTATATATGTTTTGATCCAACAAATTACTCTTTAAATAATGAAAGCTTTTTATTGGATGATATGTAAACACATGGATTACACTATCAACCGTTGATTAATTTAATCCAACGGACAAGGTTTTTTCCTGCTCTTGTTTCTCTTTCGTCTCCTTCACGAGGGATTGATTAACTTTCTCCCCTTCTCTTCTTTCTCCTTTGTCTCTTTAGCCGATTAACTTTCTCTCCTCCGCCCGCTGTTTCATTCTATTCGATCTTCATCTTGTCGTTGTTTTCATCCTCTCAAGTTTTTAGATCTGGTACCAGAGCATTTTTGCGGATCTCAGATCTCGTAATTACTCACGCTCTGGAGTAGCCTTCATTCACTGTCGAATCCCTGAACATGAGGAACCTACCCGTAAAGACTACTTCCGAGAGCGAACCAAATTACTTGATGCTGACCGCTCTGAATACAACACACCGTCGAAGGTAAGTGTGTGTGTGTTTGCTTTCGTATTGAAATTGATAAAACTCAGAATTTTTTTTCCACTTAGTTGCTCTATACACTTCCTTTGTACCGAGTATGAAGCCAGTCCGGCTTAATTTTGATCGAATTCGTGTTCTTTAAGCGTTTTCGATTCTCTGTGGTGTTTACTTTTGGAGAAGAAGAGTTTGTTTCATTTTCAAATTTGTGTGTTCTTAGTGACTCAGGGTTTGGTGGGGCTTCATCATACGGAAGCTCATGTAGTCATACATCAAGCATGAAAAAGGATAGTGATGGCAATGACTCTCCAAGGAAGCTAGATTTGGATGGTTTGACTCCTTTCGAGAAGAATTTCTATGTCGAATCGCAGGCTGTGGCGGCTATGACTGAGGCAGAAGTTGAAGAGTATCGTAAGCTGAGGGAAATTACTGTTGTTGAGATATTACCAAACCTGTCAAGAGTTTTCGTGATGTTGGCTTTCCTGGTAAGCTGATTTCATATCCAAAAGAACTACTACTGGATTTGACTTCTGTTTCATTTGATTTAGACTGTGATCAGTTTCACTTACATGTCTATGTAAGTTCTTTTGTATATATCTACTGATAAGAGTTTTTTGATTGGCCTAGATTATGTTTTGGAAGAGATTAAGAAGGCTGGTTTAACTGAACCTACTACGCCTATACAATCTCAGGGCTAGCCAATGGCAATGAAGGGACGTGATCTTATTAGCATTGCTGAAACTGGCTCTGGAAAGACTCTTTCCTACTTATTACCTTCAATCGTCCATGTCAATGCCCAACCAATTATAGGTAACGCTTGAGTTCTGCTCGTGAAGTTCTTGTTCCTGGTTCTTGTTCGCTGTTAAGTTCTTTTTCCTGGTTCTTGTTCGATGTTACAGATTAAAATGGACACTATTGAAGTCAGTAACCTGAATAGGCAATATCTATTTCGTCCTTCTCATGTTGGGCGCTCCAGGGCTAAGGTATATTTGCTTGAGCTAAGTCCAAGGGAATCCAGTTCATAAGAGAATTCATGTGACCATATAGACTCACAGTTGTTAACCAAAGTTGTTTGGGTTTATTAAATCGAGTTTAGGAGGTATATGTGAGCAACCTGAGCTCATTCTCCCTCGCTTCAAGGTATGTAAGCAGCCTGAGCTCATTCTCCCTCGTTTGTGTTTGTTAAATCCAGTTTATGTATATTTAAGCAAACTTATTTCTTCTCCAGCTCAGCTAATTTCTCTCTGATGGTGTCATTAGGCAATCTGAGCTCATTCTCCCTCGCCTTAAGTTCCTTAAGAAATGCTTCCATCAGCTCAGCTTCCTTTCTCCTTGTCCCGGTCTTTGCAGTTTGCTTCAGGTCAAAATCTTCAACATTCATCTCAAAAGCAAAAGACTTCTTGGGAAAGCAAAGCAACCTCCTTCTCCGTCGCTTCAAACATTAACCCTTGATGTTTGTGCATTTCCAATATTTACTTTCTTTTTTTAGTAGTATGATGTATTCTTTGTATTCTTATTTTTAACTATGTTTTTAGTTTTATTTTGTAATACAGTTTTTTTTTTATATTATGGTTTCATAATAATAAATATAGTATTTTTTATTTTTAATATCAATTCATTCCAATAACTTATATATATTTAAAAATAATTAATAAAATATATATATTATCAAAATAGTATATATATATAATGCTGTATAAATACAATATTGTTTAAATACATAATCATAAATTAGTTCTCAATTAGTCACTAAATTTGGTGACTACATTATGACTATTTAGAATAGTCGTACAATAGTCGTAGTGTAGTCGTTAAATTTAGTGACTATATAACGACTACATTTACGACTACGCAAAATAGTCGTAATGTAGTCGCTATTTGGCGACTAATTTTACGACTATTTATTTTAGCGACTCTCGATTTACGACTACTGGTTTTAGTCGCTATTTAGTCGTAACACACTGTTTAGCGACTAAATAGTGACTAATAGTGCAGTCGCTATTTGCTTGTTTTCTTGTAGTGTGAGGTGTTATTCAAGGTAAATGAAATTGAGAAAGCAGATGTAATTGATCCGAGTTGGACCGACCCACAAAAGATATGTGGTCAAGATGAATCGTCGGTTAAGTCCGGTATAGGACCATTTGGTTTGAAGGTTTTGGCATCCAAGGACATGGAAGAGTACACGTCGGTATACTTCAGAATCTTCAAGTCTAATGATACTAATAAGAATACCAAGTACCTGGTGTTGATGTGCAGTAACCAGAACAGGTATTTAAATGAAATCTTACATAAATCAAATTAAGACACGTTTAGATTCTTTTCATATTTACATCAAATGTTAATGCAATTTTTAATGGTACTCTCAGATCTTCGTTAAATGATGAAAATGATAAATCCGCCTTTGGTGCTTTTGTGGCGATAGACCCTTCTCACCAAACAATTTCTCTTAGGACTTTGGTAAGTTTTTAAGTATACGAAAGACATTTCCTTTAATAGATGCTTATATACTACGACGGAATTGATGAATATTTCTATCTTAATCTTTTAATTTTCTTTTTGAAGATTGATCACTCGATAGTGGAGAGTTATGGTGGAGGAGGCAGAAAATGTATAACCTCTAGAGTGTATCCAAAATTGGCAATTGGAGAAAATGCAAATCTTTTTGCCTTCAACAAAGGAACTCAAAGTGTTGATGTCTTAAGCCTAAGTGCTTGGAGCTTGAAGTCTGCTCAAATCAATGACGAGTCGATTTCACCTTTTATCGAGCGTGAAGATGCACACTCACCTAAACAGTTTTGAGTGGAAAAATATACTACTACATTGTACGGGGGAAATCAAAACAATTAAGAGACCACAACATTATTATGTGATATCAATATTCTTGAACATTGTACTATTCAATTCAAAGTTCGAAGTTTTTTATTTTTTATTTCTGTATACATCTTCTTTCTACGCAAAAGATTATATAGTTTTTTCATTGAAGCTTAAGGTATTTTCATTTTCAAAATTACTATTTTTCTTAAAATGAATGGAACAAACTTAAAAAGAGAATATCCATATATAATAGCAAACCCACTTTTTGTATCAACTTTTAATCCAACGGATGAGATTAGTTCCAGTTTTAATCCAACGGTTTAAAATCATTAATCGTGTCTTTTCGTCGCATCCCCATCTTTCAAAAATCACACATCTTAGTCTTTGCATCTCTTTGTTTTACCTCCTGCTTACAAAAATCACATCTATTAATTTTACACCTTTTAAATCACACCTCTTAGTCTTTGCATCTCTTTGTTGTACCTCCTGGTTTCAAAAATCACATCCATTAATTTTTACACCTTTTAAATCACACCTCCTTAGTCTTTGCATCTCTTTGTTGTACCTCCTAGTTTCAAAAATCACATTTATTAATTTTTACACCTTTTAATTTCACACCTCTATGTGTTACACCTCTTTGTTGTACCTCCATGTTTCACATCTATTAATTTTTACACCTTTACATTTCAAACCTCTACGTCTTACACCTCTTTGTTTATTATATATAAACTTTTCTTGACTACATAAACAAGTTTCGAAAAATTGTTTTCTGAGTACTAAAGAATTGTATTATTGAAGTGTTTTTTTAACTTTCAAGCATCAATTTCTAATTCAAGGTAATTTAATATTTTTGTAGTGTTTCTCGGTTAGATTATTATTACCGTTAGTCGACACTATTAAGTTCATACATTAATCTTAGTTTTGTTAACTTTTAGTCTCTTCAAAATTTTTAGTCTTTCTGGTTTTCATGTTTTTGCATGGTTAATGTTATTAAGTACGTGTGCCATATTTTTTGCATGGCTAATGTTTTTGATTCTCAATGTGCAGATTTTATTTTTTGACTTTTTGGAAAAACCAAAACCAAGATACGAGAGGCATGATGATATGCAGTGATGCTAGAGCTACGGATAAGCCAAATTTTTTTAACAAACATGGTATAATTATAATTTTATATATGTGCTTATTTAACCTATTTATTTTTTCTAACAAACATGGTATAAATGTTATTTATTTATTATTATTATTATTTTTTTTTCTGTAGGATGTCCATTAGATGTTCATGATCCATGTTAGTTTACATTTTTTGTAAATAAAGTTTTTAAAAATTTTAGTTGAATTATAATTTCTTATACTTTTTGGGTATCCAACATTTTGATAATATATAGAAATATTACAAATGAGCATGGAAATAGAGAGTGCCGAAGAAAAAGCCAGACATACTTGTGACAACACAAAATCAAATTCTAGAAAGCGTAAGCACGACCAAATGACAAGTCAAGTTAGAAAGAAAAGATCTACTAAAGGTAACTTATTTAGTCTTTGATGACTTTCTAATCTGTATATACAACTTTTTAAAAACATAATGTATAACAGTCACTTTTAGAGTGATCTGGAATCTGCCAAAAAAAAAGAAAATGCAAGAAATTTATAAAATTAGTGTTTAACCTAAAGAAGAGAACATCAAAAGGTGAGATATTATTATCACTTGTTTCCCCAATCGTTTTCGCTGTTGTTTATTGAAGAACATGATGGTATCGATTCATAGACATAAGTGGGAAATCAAATAGAGGGGGATGCAGCCTGGAAGGAGAGCAGCCGACACGGTGGAATGGGATGCATTGGGAGAGACCAACATAAAATCCTCTATTCTATATTAATTTTCTGAACTTTTGTAGTTTAATTGAATTGCTTTGATTGAATCGCTGATGAGTGTACAAGTTTTTGTCTATATGCATTCTTAGTCTGTTACGTCTTGATTTTTTTTTCTTTTCCAAAAAGGAATATGTGATTTGAAGCAAATATTACAAATCCATGTATCAAATGTGTAAGTAGGAAATAAGGCAATCAAGATTAACCCATTAAAAGGGAGGAAAGAAGGGGGTCTTTTGAGGGAAAACGTGAGACCAACATGCATGTAACTGTGGAAAGCATTATAGCCAAATATATATCTCTAAAAGTTGTAGCTGAAGTATGTGAGTTACTCTATAGTCTATACTAACCAATTAGGTTTGATTGGTCGGTCATATAAAACTCGGTTTTGTACATATCTAAAAGTGAGAGACAAAAAACATCCACAAACATCCACAAACATCCAAAAGTAATGTTCATAGTAAATCATTTGTATACAAATTCCACTTGCTTACAGCATCGGAATATTGATTGTGATTTGTGAATCAATAATCTATGGAAAGAGAAATCGCGTATCAAAGTGAAGGCGAAACGAAACTCAATCTAGCCATCTACTCCGATCCCAATCTTCGACCTTCCTTCGACAAGTGGCATTTAGTATTTTCTCGATACAGTAAATAAACCAAGAGAGAAGCAGCCTCGTATGTATTTCGATTGATAATGATCAACAACAAAGACAATTTCTAATAACGAATTAAGAAAGGATACCAATATATAGCACTATATGGTCGGAAACAAGCATAAGTAAAATTTTATATATGGTTAAAAGTAATATTTATAATAAATCAAGCTCTAAAAAAAGCTCACTTTTGTGTGTGACAACATAAAATATAATAACATTGAAATGAATATTTGGTTTTTTAATCAGCAGAAAGCAATAGCAAGAAGTGAAAATGATCAAATTAATTGAGAAAAGAAAGAATTTAGGATGAATTACAAATGTTAAATTTCAATTTAGTATTTCACCTCCCCGTACGGCAACGCACGGGTCGCTTTCCTAGTAGTAACAAAAGGATACTAATAGAATGTCTTTTTTTTTTCTTTCTGTCATCATATAAATAGGATATCAAAAAGAGCATACTTTTATTTGTTTATTTAATTATGAAATGAAAATATTTTGTATATATTGTGAATTTCATTTTAACATTTTAACATTTTTTTTTGTCAAAAAGAAAGAAAAAAACAAATAAAGAATATAGAAAAATAAGCGAAACGTTACCGTTTTATAGTAAAAACGCTTTCTTCTTCCATTGATTTTTAATCCTCTCACTGCTCTCGGCTACTTGTTCTTCTATCTGAGAGAAGCGTCGAGGTCGAGGAAGAAGAAGAAAGCAACGAAGATGGCGATCAGGATTCGAATCTACGGCACTCTCTTAATCCTTTTATTCTTGTTCTCCACCATTCGCGCTTTTTACCTTCCCGGTGTCGCTCCTCGCGATTTTCAGAAGGTACTCTTTTTAGTTATTCCGATCTCACGTTTGATGGCGTTATCGATCTAGGGTTTCTGATGTTGATTCCGATTGTTTTAGCGTGTAATACAATCTAGATCTATGGGAAATTACTGCGTCTAGTAATGTCGTCGAAGGATCTTTGAGCTGTAATTGCCAATTAGAGAATGTAGGGATCTGTGAAATTGAATGTTATAATCAGCTTACGGTGATTTATTTTGAAGCTATTGAGCTCATGAATTTGTAAACCTTTGCTTGTGCTGTGATTGATCACAGGGGGATCCTCTTTATGTCAAAGTGAACAAATTGTCGTCTACGAAGACTCAACTTCCTTATGATTACTATTACCTGAAATACTGTAAGCCTCCCAAGATCTTGAATACTGGCGAAAATTTGGGGGAGGTTCTCAGAGGAGATCGCATTGAGAATTCGGTTTATACTGTAAGCAAAAAGCTTATATGATTCCTCTTCTTTCCGTATCATCTTTGGATTTGATGCTGAGAATTTCGATTTTTGTTTCAGTTTGAAATGTTGGAGGATCAGCCTTGTAGAGTAGGTTGCCGTATTAAAGTCGATGCTGAGTCTGCTAAAAATTTCAGGGAAAAGATTGATGATGAATACAGAGCTAATATGTAAGTTTATATATATAATTATGCTGTTCTTGATTTGTATGAGGTAGTTTTGAAATTTTGATTGATTCTTTTAACTTTTATTATGAAATGATTGTGCAGGATTCTTGATAATCTTCCGGTAGCTGTTCTTAGACAAAGAAAAGATGGGATTCAGTCAACCACTTATGAACATGGTTACCGTGTTGGCTTCAAAGGGAGTTATGAAGGGGTAATACGTCTCTTAAACCTTTGACTACAGTCTTACCTTTTAAGCATTTTCTTGTACTAATTAGGAGTAGCTTGCTTTGCTTTTGTAGAGTAAAGAGAAGAAATATTTTATCCATAACCACTTGAGTTTCCGAGTCATGTACCATAGAGACCAAGAGTCTGACTCTTCTCGCATTGTTGGTTTTGAGGTTACGCCTAACAGGTATTGTCTACTTGGTTATCATCAACATTTATTGATGAGTATGATTTGGTCTCAATTCTTATAAGCTACTGTTTTTTTTTCTCTCTCTTCTTTTGGTTAGTGTATTGCATGAGTACAAAGATTGGGATGAAAACAATCCTCAGTTAACAACATGCAACAAAGACACAAAGAATCTGATCCAAAGCAACACTGTTCCTCAAGAAGTTGAGGAAGGAAAAGAAATTGTGTTTACATATGATGTCACCTTCAAGGTAATTTTGAGAGCTCTTTATTTGCGTTCTGTGAACATTTTATGACGTTTGATATATGCAGGAGAGTGAAATCAAATGGGCTTCGCGATGGGACACATACTTGCTAATGAACGATGATCAAATACACTGGTTTTCAATCATAAACTCACTTATGATTGTCCTTTTCCTCTCTGGAATGGTAGCCATGATCATGATGAGAACTTTATACAAGGATATTTCAAACTACAATCAGCTCGAGACCCAAGACGAGGCTCAGGAAGAAACTGGATGGAAACTTGTACATGGAGATGTCTTTAGGACTCCCGCCAACTCTGGATTACTCTGTGTGTACGTTGGCACAGGTGTTCAGATTTTTGGTATGACCCTTGTGACAATGATGTTTGCATTGCTGGGTTTCTTATCTCCATCCAACAGAGGAGGGCTTATGACTGCCATGGTTCTCTTATGGGTATTCATGGGCATCTTAGCGGGTTACTCCTCTTCTCGTCTTCACAAAATGTTTAAAGGGAACGAGTGGAAAAGAATCACCTTGAAGACTGCATTTATGTTTCCTGGTATACTCTTTGCTATCTTCTTCGTTCTCAACACACTTATATGGGGAGAGCGGTCATCTGGAGCCATTCCCTTTGGTACAATGTTTGCTCTGGTATGTCTCTGGTTTGGAATCTCTGTTCCACTAGTCTTCATTGGTAGCTATCTCGGTCACAAAAAACCAGCAATCGAAGACCCGGTCAAAACAAATAAGATCCCGAGACAAGTACCAGAGCAACCTTGGTATATGAAACCTGGTTTTTCAATACTAATTGGAGGAATCCTTCCATTCGGAGCAGTCTTCATCGAGCTCTTCTTCATCCTAACATCGATCTGGCTCAACCAATTCTACTACATCTTCGGATTCCTTTTCATCGTGTTCTTGATCTTGATCGTGACCTGCGCAGAGATCACAATCGTTCTCTGCTACTTTCAGCTCTGCAGTGAAGACTACAATTGGTGGTGGAGAGCATACCTCACATCAGGCTCATCCTCACTCTACCTCTTCCTCTACTCCATCTTCTACTTCTTCACAAAGCTTGAGATCTCAAAACTAGTATCAGGAGTGCTCTACTTCGGGTACATGATCATCATCTCGTACTCGTTTTTTGTGCTAACCGGCTCAATCGGTTTCTACGCATGTCTATGGTTTGTTAGAAAAATCTACTCCTCAGTGAAGATTGACTGATTAGATTAAGTGACATTACTTTTGATGCCTCTTGAGGTTTGTTGGTTGGTTTAGTAGTACAGTTGAAACAAAAAATTTACCAAATCTTTGTATCGTTTTGATGAATGGATCCTATATTCAAAACATTTTCAATCATACAGTCATACAGACTACAAAGTTATGCATGTAACTAGATTACAAAATAGTTTATTTAAAAGATAGTTTAGGCTTGGCCTCCTTAATCATTCTCTCTGTTGAAGAACCACTTGAAAATCCTAGCTTCTGCATCATTTCTTCCAATCTTTTCCCGTTTGATAGATACAGATACCCAATCTGAGAAATTGAACAAACATAAAAACGGATTTTACACAAGGTAAAAGCAACAAATTTTGTACTACACTTATGAGTTTCAGATTTGAACGCAACTTACCAGTGTTTCCAATGATGAGGCCTTGTTGTAAACGGCAACACCAGCACGCCTAGTTGACCGTGTTTTAACCGAGCCTACGTTTTTTCCCCACCGAAGTACATCTCTGGAACAACAAAGTTTCCATCACATCGATCAATATATGCCATCTCAAACAAAAAGCTTGAAATAGTTATGATGTTAATATCTTCGTGCATCTTTCAGATAAATGGAGAGATGGTAGGAGACAAAAAATCTTGATGCTAAACATATGTATGAATTTGCTTGCTAACTTAGCAGGATTTTGCAACTGACCTTTCATCTTTCGTTAAGAAATCATCATCAACAAGCTTCTGCAGCAAAGCATACTGAAGAAGAAAGACACACAGAAGAGTTTAGCTTCAACAAGAACAATGATAACAATACCAATGCCGATACATTATAGGCTTATTAAATGGAAGAGACGACATAACAACTTCACACACATAATGAAATTGCAAACAAAAATGTGAATCAGAGGTAAACAGAGAGTAGAAGGGATAAGCAAACGTACTTGTGCTTCACATCGAACCACTGCTCTAACACGGTCGTTATATTCTTCAATACTAAGTGGAGGGAAAAGAAAATGCCGACGAGCATATATCTAAAAAGCCAAAAAAATATGGTTAACGATATAAAATTAAAGGGAGTATCAACAAAGTGAACTCCTTTAATGTTATAAACACTATCATTTTAACATTCTTGCACCCTAAAACAACAAGGATTAAGTGCAATTTAGTTTGTCTTAAGTCACGAACACAAGCTCATAGTGACCATCTTAATCCTATAAACACTAACATAATCCTCATTTGATAGCCTTGCATCCTAAACTGGTCTAAAATCAGGAAACACAAACTCATAGTGATTGCTATAATGCTACAAACACCAAAATAATCATAATTTGACATACTTGCATCCTAAAACAACAAGTATTAAGTACATAAAACTTGTATAAAATCACTGAAGAACAAACAAAAAAGTGGAAATGGCAGAAGACTAACCTCGTAGATTGAATCGCCAATATAAGCTAAAGAGGCAGCATTGAAAACAGATCTAGGTTTCTCAACTTTTGGTGGACTTGGAAACCATTTCTCATATCCAATACAAGAAGCATCATCATCAAATCCATCACCAATGTCTACACATAAAACCAGAAATTTAGTAAGAATCTTGAAGTGGACATAACAAAACGGTTCTTCATCAAAATCCTAATTATTTACCTTTGCTTGCGGGGCGTTTGAGCAAATCAGAAACAGAGACGCTTGCTTCAGTTGTTAAGTTAGTCGCCGGAGATGATGACGACGGAGACGGAGGTGGTACGAAAGAACTCAAATTAGGGGTTTTCTTAACATTTCTCGGAGCATTAGGATTGTATCGGAGCTTCGGCTGCGTTGTATCTAAAGCAGCTCTCACGATAGTAGAAGAAGAGCTCGCTGATAAAATCGCCATTGTTTTAAAAAAAAACTTCCAGCTTTTTTTTTTTTTTTGTTTCCCCTGTTTTGAGACGGTACTAAAGATGAGGCGGTGACTTTGATTAATCCACGTGGCGTGTTATTAATTGTCTGTTTCACAGAAATAAATAAAGACAAGCGTAGTTTTAGCAATACGAGCCTTCTCTCTCTCTCTCTCTCTCTCTCTCTCTCTCTCTCTCTTTCTCTCTCTCTCGCTCGCTCGTCCCAATTTGTAAAACCCTAACGACTAGATTTCAGTTACCCGTAGCTCCCTTTTTTCCTCAACTTTTCCGATCATATTTCTTAATCGGAGAGAGACTGATTCGGCCAACGTCATGAGTCGCTACGATAGCCGAACCGGCGATTCCACCTCTTACCGTGACCGTCGAAGGTACGTATGTGTTTGCTTTCGTATCGAAATTGATAAACTCATTGTTTCCTCTTAGTTGCTCTATGCACTCCCTTTGTACCGAGTATGAAGCAAATCCGGCTTAATTTTGATCGAATTCGTGTGCGTGATGCGTTTTGAATTCTCTGTGGGTGTGTACTGTTGGAGAAGAAGAAGAGTTTGTTTCATTTTCAAATTTGTTTGTTCTTAGTGACTCAGGGTTTGGTGGGGCTTCATCATACGGAAGCTCAGGTAGTCATACATCAAGCATGAAAAAGGATAGTGATGGCAATGTCTCTCCAAGGAAGCTAGATTTGGATGGTTTGACTCCTTTCGAGAAGAATTTCTATGTGGAATCGCAGGCTGTGGCGTCTATGACTGAGGCAGAAGTTGAAGAGTATCGTAAGCTGAGGGAAATCACTGTTGAAGGCCGTGATATTCCCAAACCTGTCAAGAGTTTTCGTGATGTTGGTTTTCCTGGTGAGCTGATTTCATATCCAAAAGAACTACTACTGCTTTTGACTTCTGTTTGATTTGTTTTCTGCTCTTGAATTTGGGAATCATGGTAGGGATTTAGACTGTGATCAGTTTCACTTACATGTGTATGTAAGTTCTTTTGTATATTGCTACTGATAAGAGTTACCTGATTGGCCCAGATTATGTTTTGGAAGAGATTAAGAAGGCTGGTTTTACTGAACCTACGCCTATACAATCTCAGGGCTGGCCAATGGCAATGAAGGGACGTGATCTTATTGGCATTGCTGAAACTGGCTCTGGAAAGACTCTTTCCTACTTACTACCTGCAATTGTCCATGTCAATGCCCAACCAATTTTAGGTAACGCTTGAGTTTTACTCGTGAAGTTCTTTTTCCTGGTTGTCAAGGCTGTACTGATTCAAAACAACTTTTCTCAGCTCCTGGGGACGGCCCAATCGTCTTGGTTCTTGCTCCGACACGTGAACTGGCTGTGCAGATACAGCAAGAGGCATCTAAGTTTGGTTCATCCTCTAAAATTAAGACTACATGTATTTATGGTGGAGTTCCAAAAGGGCCTCAAGTGCGTGATCTCCAGAAAGGTGAAGAGTGCTTTTCGTGACATTTCTCAAACTATTAGATTTCTGATTCTTTGTTGTGGATGGTTCTGATAGTGATTATTGGGGGCCTGTGGATTTAGGTGTGGAAATCGTTATAGCTACTCCCGGGAGGTTAATAGACATGATGGAGTCGAACAACACAAACCTGCGAAGGGTTACTTATCTTGTTTTGGATGAGGCTGATCGAATGCTGGATATGGGGTTTGACCCTCAGATTCGGAAAATTGTTTCACATGTTCGTTTTCTTACTTCTGTCTTGGTCACATATATGTGTATCCTTGGTGCTTTGTCTTTAAATCTTTTTTAACCTGTGCAGATTCGGCCAGACCGTCAAACTTTGTATTGGAGTGCTACTTGGCCTAAGGAGGTGGAACAACTATCCAAGAAGTTTCTTTATAACCCATACAAAGTAAGAGTCATCTCTCTTACGTTTCTCATAATGGTTTAATTAGCAGTCAACAAAAAGTTAGCAGGCTTCTTTTGTCTCAAGTGCAGGTGATAATAGGATCTTCTGATTTAAAAGCTAACCGTGCAATCCGTCAGATTGTTGATGTCATTACAGAAAGCCAAAAGTATAACAAGTACGTCTCCTTAACTATGCTCTCCTTGTCTCAATCTCATTTCACTTGTCATGGAAATTGTGTTGAATCAAAAACTATTCTTTGCTATTTTTTTCAGATTGGTGAAGTTGCTTGAAGACATAATGGATGGAAGCAGAATTCTCGTCTTCCTCGATACAAAAAAGGGATGTGACCAAATCACTCGTCAGCTTCGCATGGATGGTTGGCCTGCTTTGTCAATACATGGTGATAAAAGCCAAGCTGAAAGAGATTGGGTTCTCTCGGAGTTTAAATCAGGCAAAAGCCCTATAATGACTGCTACAGATGTGGCAGCTCGCGGATTAGGTACTACAATATTCCCTTTCTCCTCTGTGCGCAACATCAACTCCAGTTAAGCATGCGACAAGCTAACAAATGTATTCTTGTTTTGAACAGACGTGAAAGATGTGAAGTATGTGATAAACTATGACTTCCCTGGATCACTGGAGGATTATGTTCACAGGATTGGAAGAACGGGTAGAGCAGGGGCTAAAGGAACAGCATACACTTTCTTCACAGTTGCAAATGCGAGATTCGCCAAGGAACTTATCAACATACTAGAAGAAGCTGGACAAAAAGTGAGCCCTGAATTGGCTTCAATGGGTCGCAGCACCGCCCCTGCTCCTCCAGGTCAGTCAGTTTACACAAGCAAAAGATTTCAAGTTCTTCTTGGTTATATCAATTTTTTTTGTCAAAGTTATGATCATTTTGGTCGAGTCTTGATTCTGATTATTGTGGAAACAGGGCTTGGGGGATTCAGAGACCGTGGGAGCAGAAGAGGGTGGAGCTGATCACACTGATTTTTGTATGTTATTATGGCTTTAGTGGCTCAGTGAATTTTCTTTCTCCATTGATTTGCGACCTTACTACTATTTTGTTCCTCAAACATTTGACATTTACAGCAAAGCATTAAAAAAAAAACATGTAAGATAAAACATTTGATCTGATCATCCGAATTAGAGTAAGATAAACCATATGTATTTTCAGAAAAAAGCATCCTAATTAAAAATTGATTGGGTCTAATATCATTTCTAATTTTCTTGAGATATCTTTTTTCAAAATAAATTCAGGTAGTAAAAGCATTTTTTTATTATAATCTGTAAACGAATTATAATAAAGAGATATTAAAAGCACAAGTAAAATCCCTAAATTAAACTTGAAGCCCAAGAGAGGAAGAAGAAGAAGAAGAAACGAGAGACATCACATTTGGCGAAGAAAGAAGTGAGAAGCTATCTGAGTTGATCGAATCGAGTCGCCATGAGTGAAGAAACTCCAAAGCTTTTCACCAATAAACCTAAGAAGAAGGGTAACACATCAACACTATTTATTATTACGTTTTTGTTTTCGGAAGAAGTAGTCGCTTTTTTGCCCAGCTCACTCAACGAATCTTTCACAATTTTTTTTTTTTTTTTTTTGGATTTATGTAATTTGACTTTTGTGTGTATTGATCTCATTCGCGATTGTGATATCTGTGTGTCCCAGCCATTATTGCTCAGCTGAAGCACGTTGAAGCCAATTTCAATAATCCTACTGTTCATCCTCCATCGTCATCAACACCTTCTCCGGCTGCTAAAGCCGCTGCTTCGTATTCCATGGGTGGTGCTCCTCCTCCTCCTCCGCCTCTTCCCAAAGAATCATTCGCTCGGAGGTACAAATATGTCTGGCCGGTTCTCCTCACCGTCAATCTCGCCATCGGAGGTAATCATTCGTTGTTTACTGATTCTGAGTTTTGTGTGAGTAGTCCAAAATCCAAATTAGGGTGGATATTTTGCTGGTTTCGAGACTTTATACATTGGTTTACGTTTTGGTTCTTATGGCTACTAAGTAAGAGTTTAGAATCATTAGGTTTTTGATCAGCCACACCATTGAGATCTACTTCATGTTATGTGTTTTGTTATTGCTATAGTATGAATGTTTGAGTTTGGTTGATAGATCTTTTGTGATCCTTAAGAGTTTGATTACTGTCTCTTATTGATACACACAAACTTTGACTGCAGGATTTTGCTCATCTTAATACTTTTAGATGCAAACTGTATAACATGATCTATAAAAACCTGTATCGTAATGGTGCAGACTAATAATATTCTTTGAGGTTCTTTTGTCTCCTGCTGAAGCATGACTAATCCTTAGTTTATGGATTACCTTTTTTCCCCACATCTGATTAGGTGTGTTCAGTTTTTTCGTGTTGTTATTAGAGTATATGATATTAAGAGTCATTTAAGATAGTTACATAGATACCTCGCTCCATTGAGATTCTTCCTTTGATTGTTTCTTTATTCCTGATCTTGGAAAATACAAGTTTCATCAGCTCGTTTATATCTGTATGCCCTAGAACTTTGTTGAAGTTACAATCTTGATGGAATTGCCTTCACAGAGACTTTCATTTCAAATACTGATGGTTCTTTGCCTTGTTCTTTATGCAGGTTATCTTTTCTTCAGAACTAAGAAAAAGGAAATAGATCCTGTAAACGAAGAGATGCCTGCTAAATCGGTTTCAGTTGCAGCACCTGTTACTGTGGAAAAGACTGTGTCTTCCGCAGTGGTTGCAGAGCCAGTGGTGGTCAAGGCACGTGAGCCAGTTCCGGAGAAACAACAACGTGAGCTCTTCAAGTGGATGTTGGAGGAGAAAAGGAAATTAAATCCGAAAAACGCAGAAGAGAAGAAACGGATTGACGAGGAGAAAGCGATTCTGAAACAGTTCATAGGCTCCAAAACCATTCCTACTCTCTGAGCTCAGCTTGTGTTGGTTCTATAGTTTGGTTTGGTTTCTTCAATTCTTACTTTGTGGATATCAGATGTTTTGCTTTTGGAAACCTTTTTTCGTTTCAATGTTGAAATCAGTCACTTTGGTATCTTAAAACCCGTTCGGGTTTACTCACAAAATTAAAAACCCATTCGGGTTCACTCACAAGACTTAAAACCCGTTTGAGTTTTGTGAATTCAGATTTTTTAGGGCTGGCTTTTTTCAGGTTCGGGCCAGGCTGGGTTTTTTTTACCCACCACAACATTCTTAGATAAATGAATTCTTGTGAAGAATAAGAATATGCGGTACAATATAATCAAAGTCATAAAAATGTTGAGATTTTTTCAAATTTTATTTCCCTAGTTTTACAAATTGAAATAATTTAGGGAATTGATTATATATTGTGCAATTAGTTTCTATGCAAGTTTGGTAACTAATTTATTGGGATATTGATGTTGATCGCCGCTTAAGGTGCGTTACATTGATTTTGTCACATTGAATTATTGTTTCAATGCAGTTCAATTGGTGACAGCTTGTCCTGTGGGAAGGTTGTTAAAGGGTAGGGACCAAGGTTGAGGAATGCATAACGCACCAATAACCAACTGGTGGATTTGGGTGTCCACAGTGAGGGGTTAGGATCAATGCCCTGCATAGCCAGCTTGGGGCCTATGGAGGTAAGCTAGCGGTGGGCTAGTGGAGTCAACGGGACGAGTTGTCACAGTTACTGAGGAAACTGACTTTAAAAAACCGAAAAATATACTATTTAGTAAAAGTTAAAATAAAATTGAAGATACATAATTTATACAAAATCGATTCATAATTCCGTTAGTTGCATTCAAAGACCTATTCAGTAAACATACCCCACAAATTACACAACAATCTCTGTCTTTCATCACTATACCAAAAATATAAATTATTTATCTATCATACAATGAAAAGAACTCTAGATTATAAAATATTAAAATCTACTAAACTCACAGTTTGTTTTAAAAAAAAGAGTCTATTAAACTCACTTTTAATCTCTTAATACTAAAGTTTGTTGGCTTGTTGTTCAACTCTAGCATTTGCATATCCCATGATTAACGATTTGGTCAATACATCTACAAAAAAAAGAAACAAAATTATTTAGTTTATAGTATAACAAAGAATAATAAAGAAAATATAGGCTTTGATTGGTAACATAAATTACCATTGAGTTAAGTTGAGTTATGGACTTAACTCATAGATTATTCAAAAATGTTACCAATCAACAACAAAACTAAAAATTTTAAAGTTGAGTTTAAGTTACAATGTGTAATGGTTGACTTACAATTTTGAGTTATATCCTTTGTAAAATTGTTAACTCAAAACATTATTCAACATCATGGAAATTTTCATAGGTTAAGATGTGGTAAGTTGACTTATCTATTTTTTAATTAAAAAAACGAAAATTCAGTTATATAATACAAAAATTTATTCTTTTTTATTTAATTCATTGTCTCTGCCCAGATACATATAGACACTGGATCTACCACATGTTTTCATATGATTGGTTGTATAAATTAAAAAATAATAAAATAATTTAATTCAATTAAAATATTATTAATTATTTTTCTTGACACTCAAGTGGAGGTATGTGCAATAAGTATGCTTTTATATCAAACTGCTGTTTTTACCACATAATTTTTACTGCAAGATACATCGAATTATAATATTCTCTGCAACTCAACTTAAAAAAATTATGTTACCAGTCTGAGCCATAGTTTTTGTACATCTCCATTAAAGTGTCGTGTAGGTGTACTAATTAGTTTTTATTACTGTATTTTAGCGATTTTATGAATATTTAATAAAAAAATATAGATATTATTTTGATTTAATGGCGTCATGTTAGCACTAAATCGCCATCTTTTTTCCCTATAAAAACCCTACCATAACCGGATTTATAGCTTAAAACTATATAATTGTTATAATGTTTCGTGGATTCCGATTGTATACTTTACAAATCTGGAATTCATATATTCCCTTATTTATAAAAGGCACATTAACAAAACGAGCTGATCTTCCCTTATTTATAGGATGCACATTATTCATCATATACTATTAATAGTTTTCCTTAATTGTAGGACGATTTTAATGTTTACATTTAATGTGAATTTTTCATTGCATTACTTTACAAAAAAGAATATGGTAACGAAAGAGAAGATTAAGGAAGATCCGTAAATATAATTTTGGGTTATACATTCCGACTTTTACCCGATCTGTGGAGAATATTTAGATTATCTGTTCTATTTATATGTAGAATTTAATTTCGATTTCCTTATATATCAAACGAAATTGATTATTGACAAAAAAAAAAAAAAAACGAAATTGATTAAATTTATTTTTAAAAAATTCTGTTTAGATACGCATTTATAACTGATTTTAAAAACATGATGAGTATAACACATATATTTCTCAAATACCAATAATTCTTTTTTAAAAACATGATGAGTATCACAAAAACTATTGCTTCTTTCTTTCTTGTAGTAATATTGGCAATTTCTATGTCGAAAAATGACGTTTCAGCCTTCGGAGGTAAGGTTTCTCTTTACAAAAATAGTAGCATTTATTGTTTTGTGTGTACATAATAGCTTTTTATATAACTACAATTAATCATTAAAATCCATTACTTGAATAACATTTTCTCAGGAAAAATATAGAATAGCCATTAGCCATATATTTATGTGTGTAATCTATGCTTTTAAAAAAAAAGGTTTGATATTTTATTAAACACTTATACAATATGGCTTATGGCATATATATAATTATTGTGATCACTTGTTGTTTATATACGAGAAGACCCTGGAAACTGCATTGGTATTCCATGTGTGCGGTTCCAGTTTGGAAGCCATGAATGTCAGCCTGCTTGTCAAGCAAGAGGGTTCAGAAATGGAGCATGTTTTATTGTTTCTTCTAATAATGTTCAATGTTGTTGCAATAAGTGATTACAAAAATATAATGCTCTCTTATTGTTGTGCGTGTGTTCAACTGTGTTTTTCCAACTTTATAAGATGAACTAGGTAAAACTCATTTCGGATATGTATACTGTGTAATTATTTATCTCTTTTGATGCTTCAGCAATAACTGAAACTAAATAATCAGAAAAAGCTCATGAGAGATGTATTATAATTTTATAAAAATGAGGAAAGAAAATCGCAAAGTCAGAATAAATAAGTCTTTTGGACATGAAATCGAGACTTAATTATAAAAAGGGAGAATTTTATTGAGACTAACAACACTGAGTAAAGTTTGAAGTATTTATAAAAATTAGGTTAATTTCAAAGGTCTGGAAAATGTGAAACACCAACGATCAAAAGCTATTATTTTTTTAGTAAAAAAAAAGTAAAGTAGCAAGAAAGGATGAATACCATTAGTTTATAGAGAGGTCGAGTTTCTTATAGCTTTGTGTTGTTTGTTTGATGGTTTCCAATAATCTGAACAATCTGGAAACATAAACTGTTAATATTCGTCATGAAAGACTGAATATTAGTAGAGTACATGCTTACAGCTTGTCCGTTGATTTGCACACTAATTTAAAAGTCGTATGAGTCAAAAAAATGTAAAATCGTGTGATATTGAGGAAATCAGGAAAATACAGAATATTGAAAAAATAAAATCTGCCTTTTTTTAGGTCTTTGACCATACATGGTTTACATGGTTCATCAGTAAGTGTTCCTCTCTGCCTGCTCGATATATTTATTAATCAAGATGATGAGGGTCGCTAGAAGTAGATGAGTCTCCACCTGCTAGTAGAAACTTCAAGATTATCTTCAAGCTATGGCTAAAGCTCATCGTCTTTGCCAACAAAGAAGGTTATCTTTTCATAACGTCAATGTAATCGATTTGAAATTTATAAATTATTTTTTCTATGTCATTGATTAAGCCTTTAATTATTGTCTTCTTTAAGGTAATAGTTTACCGTCTCATACATGGATGTAGTAATAAAGAAACGATTATACAAACGACTAAAATGATGCTTCTAAAGCATCTGGTGGTGGGGAAAATAAAACAACCACACCTTAGTCATGTATGTTTTTGTTATTCACATTTACATTCTTCCAACTGATTTACAATTTCTAGACAAGGTTGGAATCAAAAGGTAGAATTACCAAAAAGATTTTGTTAACTAACATAAGAAAATATTTTTAGTAGTTTAACCTTTTGTTTCCAATCTTATATAAAAGCTAGTAATAAGTTAGAAATAATTTAACTTCGAATAATGAAAACATCTAACTAAGGTTTGATTCTTTCATTTTTTCCACCACTAAATGCTTTAGAAACATTCTTTAGTCATTTCTATCATTCTTTCTTCAACAGTACCACGTTGTATGAAAACAATATAGACTTAGCAAGTAACATTGAAACATATATATATATATATAGCAAGTAAGATTGAAATATATATATATATTAAAATTTGACCTCACATCTATACTATTAAAGCAATCTATACTATTAAAGCAGAAGTACTCTCTAGAGTAAAAATGGACCATCACTTGGTTTTGGTAGGTTTTTCATTAAAAATGATTAGAGAATCACAAAATTTAATCTAACTAACCTATAGTTTCGATTTTGACAAATGACGAAAATGCCCTCGGTCGATTACTTTAAAAAAACGGGTCGGGACGCGGATCCTTAAAAAAACCGACAATAGAAGGAAAATAACCACCGGATCTGTTTGTGTTCGAGAATAATATTTTTCGGATCCAGTTTATTATTTAATTCAAGATTAGTTAATTAAGATCCCAAACAAACCCATTCGTTATAGGCAAACACTCTGATTTCATAAATTTTAATACCGAAGAATTTGAATATTTACTTAATTACCGAAACATATCATAACAAATATTAATTTAAAAGGAAATTTTTCTGATTCAGTTAAAATCTTATAAAACGAATATTCAAGTTACCATATTTTGTTTAATTCCTTGATTTCCGATGTTACAATTATGAACTAATCTTTTACGATCAAATTTTCAAAGGAATATTCGTTTATCAGTTGTAACGAATCAAGCAAGTAAATAGATTTTGCGTATATTCCTGATATCAAATCTTAACTATACATTGATAACCTAAATCAATGAATTTCACTATAAATATATTGAGAACTTTCTATTGGATTATTATACTAAAATAATCCATTTTTACTTCGTTACATAAAATGATGGCTCTACCCCTATCTTACACTCCTTTGAAAGACCTAAAACAATACAAAAACGCTTGGCGTATTCAAGTCAAAATTCTCCACAGTTGGAAAATGAATACCGCTAAACTTGGTGAATCACTCGAACTAATTCTCGCTGACGAAACAGTATGTATTTTAAGTATAGATTTATTATTCTTTTGCTAATATATTAATATCAATTCATTCTAAGAGTATTTTTTTGTTTTATATAGGGTGACAAAATAGGAGCTTCTATCAGAAAGGATCATATCAAAAAGTTTGAATCTGAATTGAAGCCTGGATCTTGGAAAGTTATATCAACTTTTGGTTTGAATCTCTGTACATCCTACTTGCGTCCTTCTCTTATAAAGTATAAGATAAGTACCAGATATAGTACCACAATTATTCCTTCTCAAAATGTATCTAATGATCATTACCTATCATTCACATCGTTTGATAGTATACTTGCTGGAAATCTTGACAAAAATCTCCTGCTAGGTAATTTCATAATACATATATTTTGTTACTAATTTACAAAGATGATTTTATTAATAGTTGTATTATTTATATTTACAGACGTTATTGGTCAAGTAGTCAGTTTTGGAGGTTTAGAAGAAATCACAAGTCGTAACAACATTACCAGGAAGAAAATTGAGTTTGAGATAAGAGACACTGAGTAATATTATAAATCTAAATATATATTTTTAGATTTTTTTTGTTCATAACAAAAATCGTAACAACATTACCAGGAAGAAAATTGAGTTTGAGATAAGAGACACTGAGTAATATTATAAATCTAAATATATATTTTTAGATTTTTTTTGTTCATAACAAAAATAATATATATATTTTCATGCTTATACGTTATACTATTTAAAATCTATTTTATATAGATTTTCATGCTTATACGTTATACTATTTTAATATAATCTATGTCTGTTAAAATTCTTATTTAGAGATAAACGATTATCATGTACTCTATGGGAAACCTACGCTGAAGCTTTAGATCGTGCTATCAATGATTCAAGTGATGGAATCTATACTATTAAAGCAGAAGTACTCTCTAGAGTAAAAATGGACCATGACTTGGTTTTGGTAGGTTTTTCATTAAAAATGATTAGAGAATCACAAAATTTAATCTAATTAACCTATAGTTTTGATTTCATTAAATGACGAAAATACCCTCGGTCGATTACTTAAAAAATTGCCGGGTCGGGACGCGGATCCTTACATATCCGACTACAGAAGGAAAAAAATCCGCGGATCTGTTTGTACTCCAGAATAATATTTTTCGGATCCAGTATATTATTTCATTCAAGATTAGTTATTTAAGATCCCAAACAGAGTTATTCGTTATAGGCAAACACTCTGATTTTATTTTCCTTTAAGGTATTTAAATGAAAACCATAAATTTTAATTACCAAAAATTCAGATATTTCCTTAATTACCGAGATTGATCTTAACAGATAATCTTTTAAAATGAATATTTAGTGATTCAGTTAAAATCTTTAAAAACGAATATTCAAGTTACCAAATCTGACTAAATTGCTTGATTTCCGATATTATAATATTTCCTTAACAAAATTTTAGTAATTAATTGTGAGTAGTATAGATAGAAAAAATTAAAAACGCAGAAATTATATATATGTAAAGTTGTAAACTAATTTACAGAAAAGGTGTATATCCCACATCGACTAAATATTATGGAATATGGTTCATAATCATTATAAATATGTGACTAAAATGTTTTGAGTACAAATGAGCAGGAAGCTTGATTTATCAGGTATCCAAATTTAACAGTTTAATTTGGTTCTATATTTGAAAATATTTAAACTTTTAAAAAGTAAACATATTATAATATATTTACGTTTTTAAAAAAAGTTTAAGATATTATAAATATTTAAATTTTTTATACAATGTTTAAATTATTATAAATATTTGAACTCCGTTGAAAGTTTAAAATATTATAATATATTTAAAGTCTATAAAATATTTAAGTAATATTAATATTTTAATTCTTAAAAATTTAAAATATAAATTTTGTTTTGAGTTAAATCCGTTAAAGCATGTATTTTTATCAAACTATAAATTAAGCCATGGAAGCAGGGTGTGTCTATCCTCTTACAAAACTACTATTCGATATTGCGGAGTGTCTATTCTCTTACAAAACTACGTACTATCTACTATTGTGGTGTGTCTGTTTCCGTGAAAAACTACATTTTACAAACTACTTACTCTATTAGGATTTCCAATTTACTGTATAACCCCAAATATACAAATAAATACTATATAAACAAAGAAAATAAATTAAAATAAAAAACTATATTACAAAAATACAAATTACAAAAAAATAACTAACAAAATATATACAGCACGGCTATCACCTAGTTGACACATTGAAAAGGTAACTTTGTTTGTTGGCAACATGATTAGCGCAAGCTAGCCTAGAGATCAACATATGATTAAAATCAATAATAAAACCAATTATAATCAATAATAAAATCATTATGTTTATTGATTAACAAGTATTTATTGATTAACAAGTATATGAATTTGAGATAAGTGAAGAAACCTTCAAATCTTTCACGAATTTTCGATTAGATATGAAATTGTTTAGACTCCAAAATGTTTTTGACGATGATCCTGTTCAATACAAAAAATTATCTCGGTTTAACTAAAAAAAATATTGAGATCTCGATCTTGAATCGATCTGAATAGAAGATGATCTAAGATTTGCATAGATTAAACATTACATATAACTATATAAGTACACAATAAGTTTATGATCATGTGCAGATATTGACATGTTAATCTTAAATTTCATCTTACTTCAATTTCACAAATGAAAAATTATAATATGTAATTTGAAGAACAACTAATATATTTAAAATTTAACTATTGATTTACAAGTCTATGAATTTGAGATTAGCGAACATATCTTCAAATCTTTCATGAATTTTCCGATTATATTTGGAGTTCCTTACAAGTCCAAAATGTTTTTGATGATTATCCTGTTCAATACATAAATTATCTCGACTTAACTAAAATAAAAGTCGAGATCTCGAGTTTGAATATATTTGAATATGAAATAATTGTTTGATACAAAAAATATTATAAATCAAGATCTAAAACTTACAAATATTTTGAAAAATTATGTATAGTTACACCATGAATATATGATTATGTTGAGATATTTGACAGGCTAATCAGTGATTGAATGAAAACAATTTATAATATATAATTTTAGTAAAAACTATGAACCAACTATCAATCAACAATGATATGAATTTGAGATTAGCGAAGATACCTTCAAATCTTTCATGAATTTTCTGATTAAATTTAGAACTGTTGATAAATCTGAAATTTTTGTGACGGCGAGAAAATGAGTATTACAAGATAAGATGCCATTTTTTCATAAAAGAAACATATGAACACATGTTTATATATCTTTTTTTTAGGGTTCCTTAGGTTTTCTAGAAGTAAATGGGTCTTTCATTCATACCGCATAATATTGATATTAACTTTTGGGCCGATTGATATATAACTCGATTAGTAATAAAAAAATTTATAATATGCGTTTTGTGTATCTAAGATATGATTAAAGTAGTATATTAATTTAAAATTTTGTTATTTAGGGTATATGTATTATGAAACATTTCAAACTATCAATTAACATGTATATGAATTTGATATATATCATTTTCTTTCATGAATTTTCCGACTGAATTTGCAATTTATTTACAAGTCCAAAATATTTCGGTGAGAAGATGACCATCCTACTATAAATTGAGAAGTACAAATATAAAACTAACCTTTAAATATGTAAAAAATTACATTCAATTGCTATTAGAAAAACATAATTAAGATTAATTAATTAATTAAATATAATTAATTAAAAATATAAAACGCTGACAGATCAAATATAAAAAAATCTAGAAAAGTAAAAAAAATCTATTCAAATCAAAACTAATTTGTACTTGAAAAAAACTAAAAAATAAAAATTAACTGCTGAAATTTTTTAAAAATACGGAAATATTTTTTTTCAAGTAGAGATTATTTTTTCTTTAATTTTACATTGTCATACTATTGATTTTAAATAATTATTAATTAAAAAAATATTTTCTCTCTCTAATAATTTATGGACGAAAATTACAAAATAATTTTTTTTAAAAAATATAAACAAATCAGAATTTCAAAAACTAAGATTTTATATCCAAGTAGTCAATATAATTATTTTTAATAAATATTTCGAAGATTTTGTTAAGATTTCAAATTATGATTCTCCTATCATCTTTATTTTATTTTATTATAAATTGTTTGGAATTTTCATAAAATATTTATGATTAACAAAATGCAGACTTTTTCTGCATATGTTGTGATTTGGAATTTTAAAAACAAAAATATATTACTCGATCTATATATGAAAATAAATTTTATTTGTTCATAATTATAATATTAAAATTACTACTTTATATTTCACAAAATAATGATGCAAATACAACAAACAAACAATATAAAACTGTAATATACGTCAAAAATCAAATACTATAATATTCTAAAATAATTTTGATTAGTATTTTAAAAAACATTTTTTCATCGTATTTAAGATAAAGATTTACAGAACAGTTATAAATAAATAAATATATAACAACAACTCTTAGTATTCTATTATAATTTTTTTCTAAATGTTGACCCGTGCTTTAAGCACATTAGGTTCTAGTATATATTTTGGTTTTAAAGTTTTTCTAAGTAGAATTTTTAAATTAACGGGATCTTTTACCTAGATCGCATAAAATATATATTAGCCACTGGACTGATGGATAACTCGATTAATTATAAAAATATTTGACAATACAGATTGGATTTCGTAAATCTAGTAAATGATTTAATTTAGCAAGGGTTAAATATCATATAAACATGTCAATTATCCAGTTGCATAAAACAAATTTAAATTTTAAATATAATCACAATAACAATTAGAATTCTAACTCACATTTGTATTAATGAATGTAACATCGTTTACATAATTCTATTATGAATAATATATATATATATATATATGTATATGAATTTATTATATTTAATAAGAAAAATGAAAATAATGACAAGGTTATGAAAAAAATTTGCATTGAAAAAGGATTTTGGGTAGCATCTATTAATATTTTTTTTAAAAAAAAATCCAATTTTATTCGAAAGATAAAGTATTTGCATTTTTCCAAGCTCTACATTTCATAAATAAATTTTACAAAATCAAGATAGCCCATTTGATAATACACTCACACTACACGGCGTCGTTCTTACGCTGACAAAGTTAACCTTGTTCTGTTCGAGGCAAAGCTGAAGAAAACACAAAAGTTAACCTTGTTCTGTTCGATATCCCCCCCTCCGCGCTCTGTTGCAAAAGAAAGAAAAGGTTTTGACTCTTTTATATTTTTTTGGTTAAATTCACAAAAATTTCATTCTCAATTTTTATATAATGCTCAATTGCCGAGTTTCTCCGATCAGTCTAGGTATTAGGTTAGCTTGATTTTGCTTTTCATGTTTCGAGAATGTGAGATTGATGAATTTTTTTGGAAACTAATTTGGGTATTTATATCTGAATTTTGCTGTTTTTGTTGTTGTTGTTTGGGTTGAGAAGGTAAATTCTGAATGTCTGGAAGAAACCGGATTCACCGAGACGTCCGAGACAGCTATCATGATCACCGGCGTGATTTGCCTCCGGAGAGACCTTTTCTCAGAGGCCCTCCTCCATTGTTACAGCCTCCACCACCATCTTTGTTAGATGATCTTCAGATACAAGAAGTCGAAATTAGAAGGCTTTTGAATGATAATCACAGACTAGCTGAGGACCGAATGGTTCTGGAGCGAGAACTCGGCTCTGCTAAGGAAGAGCTTCACCGTATGAATCTCATGATCTCTGATCTTCGTGCTGAACAAGATCTCCGGTCCAGGGAGTTCAGTGAGAAAAGGCATAAACTTGAGGGGGATGTTCGTGCTTTGGAGTCTTATAAGAAGGAGGCTTCTCAGCTGCGTGCTGAGCTTCAGAAGCTTAATGACGTTAAGCGTGGTTTAAGTGGAGATGTTCAGATTCTTAGGAAAGATCTAGCTAAGTTGCAGTCTGATAACAAGCAGATTCCGGGTATGAGAGCTGAGGTGAAAGATCTTCAGAAGGAGCTTATGCTTGCTAGGTATAAAGATTGAACCTTTAATCTATCATTCTGTTAGCTTTTGTAGTTGGTATTTTTTTGCATAAACATCTGGTTTGGGTCGTGAATGCTAAAACGAGGTTTTTTTGTTTGTTTCTCTCCTTTGGAACAGAGATACAATAGACTATGAAAAGAAGGAAAAGTTTGAGCTTATGGAGCAGAGGCAGACAATGGAAAAGAACATGGTTTCTATGGCGCGCGAAGTTGAAAAGTTACGAGCTGAACTTGCTACTGTTGATAGTAGGCCGTGGGGTTTTGGTATGATCTTAGTTTTTTCTTGGAAACATTTGGATTTGGCATTTCATTAAGTCACTTACTGCTTTGTTGTGATATGTTATGTGTCCAGGTGGATCATATGGGATGAATTACAACAATATGGATAGCGCTTACCGTGGTTCTTATGGCGAAAACGACAGTTTTTTGGTACTTATGCTTACATCCATCTGTAAGTTAATCTATTCTTGTGGGCTTGTACTTTGACACGCCTGTATTCTTCTTTTTCTCCTTTTGTAGGGATCTTCGGAAAGGAGTCAATATTACAGCCATGGCTCTGGCTCACAGAAGAAACCTCGCTTGGATCGTCATTGAAATCTATAAATGATGTTGGGGAAAAAGAGTGAGGTGAACACTGAATTTCCCACTTCGCAATACTCCTCTGGTTGTTTTTGGGTATGCATCTATCCTAAATCGAAATGTTAGTTATTCTGCTGTCTCAATAAGGCGTTATGTTTATGTAACTTAGATGGTTTTTTTTATTTTCATTTTAGCCAAACTTAGATGGCTAATCTATTTCAGTAATTTGACGATTGGTTTCTCCTGTTTGCTATTAGTTGTGTCCTATTATCCTTCTTATTCTTCTGCTCGTATTTGTTACATCATGGTTTTGATATTGGTAAAAGATAATCCCTCTGATAGAACCTCAGAGGACTCCACCATTGTACCAGTAACCATACTCGCACTAACAAGAGGAGGGGATTCTGCTGGGCATCCCCTCCTTTTTCTTCAGTCGCAGACTCCTTCCTTCTCATGTATTTGAATTTATAAAGATCTGGTGAGCTCACACCTTTCGAAGGGGTTATAGGCTTTAGAAACTTGTTCTAGAGAGAGATTTGAGCGTAAGTTGTTGATTGTGGAGAAAATCGCTGCAATTGCTTGTTGCTGGAAGTATAAAGAGGGAGTACCAGAGATCATTTATTCCAAGTAGCAGTGTTATGTATGTTACTACTAGATTTAAGAGCTACAAGAGAAGCTCAATTAAAAAGAGTTGGAAACACTGTAAGGACTTCCGTTTCTGGATTGCGGCAGGAGGCAGTGTTTTCTCATTGAAGTGTCTTGAGCTTGCTAGTGTCAATGCTGATTCAATTGGTAAAGGGAATTAGGCACATACACTTTTGGAGGAACTGAGACGTATTGATTCTCTATGGCCATCTGAGCACAATGAGCGGCTTCTCAGAGTTCATTCTGGGATTCACTATATAACGCCCTTCTGGGATCAGGCCAACAGACTTCCATCAGCAGCAGCAAAGACCCGTCTTTGAGGTTCATCTTGGTCAATATGAGCGGCATCTTTCATGTCAGGAAGACCTTCAACAAGGATTGTTCGAGCAGGGTTTGAGCGATCAGCATCCTTACCTGTGACTGCATTAGGACTGAATCTAGGTGCTGTGAGTAGTTTTGGACTTGGTCGGGATTTGGCGTTGCAGGACCCTACTCTCCCCCGTGCACTCATCTGATGGATTGGCAAAATCTACCTCTTGTTTCTACCATCACAATCCTCATGCGCCATTAGGTGTACCACATTTTTCACTGTTGAAACCAAATGGAAGGACGCTGGTCTGGAGCTGATGCACAGCTAGGTGGTGACTGAGGTGAATCTCAATTGAATATTGATTCTGACCAACACAAAATGATGTCAGAAGTTAGAAGGCCTGGGTGAAGACTCCAACTCATGGATGACAAATGGATTCTATAGAAGACAAACCAAAGCGTCTTTCATGAAGTTACTTCATCAGAGACATGGTAATTAGTTCATCAGAGTCTTTCATCAGCTTCTGGGTCTTCTGCATGCTCTGAATGGGAAGGCCAACAGGTTACCACGAGATGGCAATTATCTGCCTAGGTCTAACCTGAGATCATTGCACCAAATAGTGGAAATATTGAAGGTGGTCAGAATTGCTCCATACTATTCAGAAACGTCCAGGGCAGACATTCAGATGCAGAAGTTTATTTCTTAGTTTTGGAACTTTCACGATGAGCAGGATTTTACGATGGGGCATCCCTAGAATCCTAGTAGTTGGTTGACGAGATGAATGGTTCTGTTTTTGAAGGGGTACAAGCTGCATTCTTAAGTAGGATTTGTCAGCATTGAAGCACTCGGCAACAACTTTCTTAAGAAGAAAGCTATAGTCTTAGAGTACCTTCTGCATCTCCTTTGAGTTATTTTACCTCCAGATAAAGTAACCTTTCCATATATCAAGAGATGCCACTGGTGTTGTTGACTATGTTGATGCTACGTCAGATTTTTGGGTATGCTCTTTCCAGAGGATGTTGATCTGTCTTATGGAAAACGATCTTTCTACCAAGTCTGGAGACAGGTATATAATCTCTCTAACAAAACATTCGTTATGAGGAAGTTTGAATTTGGTATGTGGTTAGAGGTTGGCTATCGTTTTCTTTTATATAGGTCTTCATATATCTCTTAAGATTTTCACTGTGATTTTTTCTTATAAATGTTATTTATACACAATTTCATCTTGTTTCTAGTGTATGTTTGCATCATATGTTTTTCCACTTGGGTCTTGGAATCTATGTAGAGCTTGCGGAATGAGCAATTTTGTGAACTAGAGGATTTGTGACACTTACCTAGGTTTCACATTATTATCTATAGATATAAGATGTTGATGACAATGAGTTGCTGGACTGATGGAGAAGTAGCTGTTCTTAAAGATGGTTCACTACATTGGTTTCTGGTGCAGCATGGAAACAAAGTTCTCTAGAATTGACTGGAAAGGATTATTTTAACCATTTTAACTTTCTGGAGGCTGCAAGAGATCTATAGATAAGAATGAAGGCAAAGCTATTGTAGATAAGGAATACATAGAATTGGCTCACTTACCCCTGGAGTTGACTGCTACTTCTGTGGGTTTAAGATCAAGGCTTTATATTGATATGAAATTAGATTGGTGTAGGTTTTACCAGAATTAAAAGATTGTCGCTGATACATATCTAGAGGCTCGTAGTTTACTTCCCTTTAGCTTTTCTGAAGACTCTGAGAACTACTCAGCTTAAGAGTGAGTTAGAAACGACTTACATTTTCGGAAAAGCTTGCCCTTGTGTGTTCTTATCGTGGACAGATGGAATAGTATTGGAACTGTATGTAGACTCTGAAGATCAGCATATTCTAGAGGAAGAACAGAGTCGTTACTCTGGATCTGCAAGTGCTTTCAAAGATTCAAGCTTCAGTAGTGTGAATCTTCTTGGAACGGTACATGGTGCGGGCCATTTGTTCTCAGCCATTGGATAAGCTTGGACACGAATAGGAAAAGATTATCCTTCACGCTCCATACCTGTTTATCTATTAAACATTAGTTGTAGAAATCCCCGTCTGCTGTGTCACGTAGCATTGTATGGTGCATAAATATTAGCTATAAAAAGCTGCTCGTTTCTTGGTTTATACAGGTTTTGATTGTTCTTTTCCTTGTTGCAGGCGAGAAAGCTTCAAAAGAATAGAACCTGAGACCATTTATCTACGAGTTGGTACAGACAAAGGAACGAGAAAGATTATAACAGAAACCAGTAAGTGTGTTAATTGATAAATACATCTTCTCATAATTTTACACTGGTTGAATGTTATTTATTCATATGTATTGCAAGTTATGATCTAAGAATGATTCTGATTCTGAAATTTTCTTTCAGGTGGTTA
The DNA here is from genome assembly GCF_030686135.1 of Camelina sativa. Taxonomy (NCBI): domain Eukaryota; kingdom Viridiplantae; phylum Streptophyta; class Magnoliopsida; order Brassicales; family Brassicaceae; genus Camelina; species Camelina sativa. The sequence continues at coordinate 39,427,598 of NC_141896.1, forward strand.
GAATAGGAGGAAACATCTTCGATCTTTTTCCTTTCACCAACGTCTTGGTATCAGGGAAGAAACCGTCGCCAACTTCCTCAACCGCACCATCTCTTGTCACACTAATTGGATACGCTACCAAATGAATGCCGAGCATGTCCACGACCTTGTCTCCGCTGTAAATCTCCCACATTTGCTCTCCTACCGTCCGTAACCCTTGGACGCATTCAAGACTCTCTGGCTCTGACGATGACAAGTCATCCGCCGTGATCTGGCCACCAGTATGCTCATACCAGAGCGATAACCGGTAAGCTCGGATTTCGTTGGTGTTGTTTGTATCGGTTTGGTAGCAACCTATTGCAATCTCGGTGTCTCGACAACCGTCCATTGATCTCTGATTTATATTGGCTGATCCTATCAAAACGTATGCGTCGTCCACTACAAAACATACAACAATTCCGTTGATTCAGTTCTCCATTGCTTATAGTTTATGGAAGTTTTAACGAATCATCAATATTTTTTTTCATTTCAGAATGGCGAGTTGTGTAGATGGTTTGTTTACCTATCATGAGCTTGGAGTGGACATAGACCATGAACCTCCGATTCCTCTGCGCATTCCAATAATGTGTTTTCTGATGAGGCAACGAAACTGGTTCAAACTCTCCATCTCTCTTCTCTTCTCTGTTTGCAAGACAGAAGAAGTTTAGATAATCCCTCGGATGCGATCCGTCTCCAGTTTCCCATATTGCCTCTCCAATTATCCGATACATCATTGACATCGTCTCTCTCGTCCAATGAAGTATCTCTTCAACCGTTTCACTCTCGGGTGGCCCTTCCGGCCACATTGGTATCACTATATACACTGCAAATCTCTCCTTAGTGCGTATCTTAGCAGCAATCTTTAACGCTATTTCAATAGGTATCAAGTTTGTGCATCCGCTGCAGGTTCCATATATTAAATATGATTAACTAAACTAGATCAGAATCTCACAATAGATGTTTAGAAGTTCTGTTAAAAAAAAAGCTTTCGTACCTATCGTTCTTGCTCTCCCAATGATCACAGCTTCCCATGAAATACTGATTCTCAATGTATATAAACCTCTCAGCCTTCCGAATCGCCTCTACGTAGCCGTCGTGTACACTCTTCTCTACAGATAAACCTCTTGGCATCTCTGTTGCTGATATGTGATCTATCGATCTTAGAACCTGAACATTCCATTTCCGGTTACTTTCCTCTGTAGGTCCAGTTAGGTTTACTAAGTTTCTGATCCCTGTAGTGTTAACCAACACAGAAGGGTTACACTGTTTCGTCCATCTCTGTTCGAAGTTCTTCAGAACATCCCAAGCCGCTCCTCCGACCACAGACACATGGCAATCATGCCATGGCTCTCTTGGTCCGCCTCTACTTAGCTTAGCTCCGACTACACTTGTCTGGTAGAAATCAGCCTCTGTTCCGAGTGTACGAAACAGTGAATGCTCCTCAGTGTCATACCGACCATCGCAAAGATCAAACCCGCCAAGGAAGCTCATGATCTCTCGCTCCTTGGTGCTTGAGTTTGTCACACGTGTATCCAATGTAATTGTCTTTTGGTGGTGCGCAAACGCTGTAGGGAGTCTTTTGTGCAATCTTGGACACAATCTACAAATAACATGAGTGTTTCTGAAGTAAGCAAGAGCTGTTTCGACGTTTGTTCGCATTACACCTCTGTTCTTGATCATGGGTAACGACGTCTCATCATTCCACAGCATTACCCTGACCGCTATGCCTTCCTCTGCTTTCCGTTTCAGAAGCTCACCAATTGTTACTCCAACAGCATGTGGAATCTCAGTCTCATCATCGCGTACGAGAACAAGATTAGGGTTTAATGCCCATCCTGCAATGTAAACCAAGTGCCTAGCACTTTCGATTGCTTTGTAAACATCTTCCCATAAATTCCTTGCATTTAAAGGAACATCATGAACCCTAGGATCAAACGTGGCCTTGTGGTGCGCATCTTGATACAGTACCACTCTGCAATTCGATCTCTGAGGGAAGCTCGCATTGCTAATACCTTGAAAAGACTCTCCTTGAAGCGTTTTGCACCATCCCGGTTCAAGATAAGCCGGTCTGAACCACATCAGACACTTAAGCTTCAAGTTACGTTTCTTTGACCCATTGTGTGCCGTCAGAGGGAAAAACCCGTTGACAACTGCAGAATTAGAAGTCAGGATCTGTTCTGCAGAGATCTGGAATCTTCCGAGAACAGAACATCGAGTCTTGAGGGTGATGGTGATGGTCGTGTCAGAAACCGGGTGTGCGCAGAGGATCTGAAAAGTCTGATTCCAGACACGGTCGTACTCTGAGCTTGTTTTAGCAACCTTCTTCTTATTTATCTTGATGGTCACGTAAGCTGATTTTGGCTTTGTACATATACACTGTGCAAAAAAGAAAAGATAATAATAGCTATGAGAAAGAACACAAACAAAGATAACATCATAAGTCATTCACTCATCATATGATAGAGACGACTTACATTGAAAGGATATGGAGGAGAAAAAGGTGTTGCATCGAAGATTGTAATCTCGAGTGTTCCATGGAAGAACTCTTTCTGTTCTTTAATCTCCATCTTCTCTTTTTTTTTTCAAAATGGATCTTTAAGAGTTTGAGAGTTTATTGTTTTTGTGAATCTTAGATATATGTTTGAAGCTGGTCAATTACATTGTTCACAAGGTTGTGTCCATCCATATATATTTGTAAATGTTTTTGGTAAAACTTGTAGGATTCTCCATGGACAATCTTAAAGAAAACAATCAACCATATATATTTCACAAAATTGAAGGTGAAGTGTCTTTGAATACAAACCAAGCATTCGACTCTGCTTTTACTACTAGGAATTTTAAAAAAAAAAAAAAAAAAGCAATGTATCAAATTGTACCTAAACAAAAGTTTAGGAGTAAAATATAGAAAGTAAGAAAATATCTGGGTGTCTTTATAAATACTAGGATTTGGTTTTTACTATTTTGTTTGGGACTTGGAAGAAAAAGGAAGAAAGACATGTTTTCCAATTGTGAAAAGGAAAACACAATAAACCGACTCTCTTAAAACTTTATAAATAGACCCCTCTTCGACTCTCTCTTTATTCCATTCGTCATTCAACAATCATCTCTCTCATTCCAAAAGCTTTTGCATAATTCAGAAACAAAATATGTCTTCGAAAAAGATTGAGTTGGTGAGCTCTGATGGCGAGTCTTTCGTTATTGAGGAAGTGGTGGCGAGAAAATTGCAGATCGTAAGGCACATGATCGAAGACGAGTGTGCAGACAAAGCAATCCCGCTTTCAAACGTCACCGGAAAGATCCTCTCCATGGTGATCGAGTATTCCAAAACACACGTCAATGTTGTAGATGATGAAGAAGAGATCAGCAAGGAAGCCAAGGAGAAGAAGGAAGATGATTCAGTGTCTGAAGAAGAAGCCGTGAAGCTCAAGGAATGGGAAGCAGAGTTTCTCAAGGATAAAGATCTGGAGACAATCTTTCAACTCATTCTCGCTGCTAACTATCTCAACGTCAAAGGCCTTCTTGATCTCACTAGCCAGAACGTTGCAGATCACATCAAAGACATGACGCCAGAGGAGGTTCGAGAGATCTTTAATATCGAGAACGATTACACACCCGAGGAAGAAGAAGAAGTTCGCAGGGAGAACTCTTGGGCTTTTGAGGAACCAGCTGCTGCTCCAAAACCCTAAACTTTTATTTTTTGTTTCGTTTCTCTAATATAATTGTTGGTTTTTAGGGTTGTGACTTTATTACTCTGTTTTCCATATTTGTTTGTGAGAAAAAGGACTCTGATATTAGCGCAATCCCGTTTCAAAACGTTACCGGAAAGATCCTTGCCATGGTTATCGAATACTATTGCAAAATGTTAGAGATAGAATCCCAAAATTAAACCACAAGTAATATTAAAAACCCTTAATTATAATAGTATTGAAACAGAACAGTAAAGTAACAAGAGTAAAACCCCTCGGCCTAATCCGATTGAAACCTCCAAAGCACTCTCTATCTATATATAATAAACCGTAAAATAAAACCCTAAGGTGTATTCAAAGACCATTGCATATGTATTCATAGACCAAGAGTCTTGTGCCTTTTCCGATTAACATTAATTACTACGTTTCGATGCTGAGCACAGCTCAATTAAAACTTCTACCTCAGAGTAAAACTCTACATCTCCTTGTGTACTAGCCAGTTTGTGTTGCTTCACTGCTACAATCTGGCCTTCAGGTAATATAATACACCTCTATGAACTGATCCAAATCCAAGTTCAAGCGCAGAACTTTTGCCTGATTAAATTTTAGTTTTGTTTAAATGATTTCGGTTTATTATATAGCAGCCAATCATTAACCGTAACAATTAACATGATTTAAGATCTCGGTTCGGTTCAAATGTGGAGATAGATACTTAATGTTGAAGAGACTCTCTATGAGGGAGAAGGTTTCGTCTACCGAAAAGCCTTTTAAAGGTCCTTCCTCTGTGATTTCTATTCTGGTTCGTGATGTGCCGTGTGGCATTTCTCTTTGTAAACCTCGAGAGTTGCAACAGCAATGGCGACGGAATCAATTTGTCTCAAGGCCGTTACTTTCGCAAGGATTACGACAAACCCATCAAATCAATTTCGCAAAAGACGAAAACTTTCATGTCGAAGTCGTCCTTTTCGATTCGGTGTAATTTGCTCCAAGACATCTGATTATCAAGGTAACACCAATTCCAATCCTCCACCGACTCTGTTGCAAATTTCCGCAATTTCTCTTCTCATATACAATTATGTATCTCACTTGCGTTGTGATGTGTTTCAAGATGTTTCCTTTGGTTTCTGTTTTCAGATTTCCAGAGTTATGCAAGACCTTTGCGTCTCTTACCAGTTGAAGAGGTGAAAATTTGTAAAAAGAATCCATCTTTCACTGTGAGCGAAACTCGATCTCTTTATAAGGTTAAGCTTCAGACAAGTAATGTGTTCGGTTCAGGGATTAGTGATATGAATGCTAGAGTTCTTATATGCTTGATAGACGAAAAGGGTGATTCGGTATTACAGACAATACCTGCAAATTTTTCATCTTTGGATCCGGAGGTTGTGGAGAATGGTGAAAGCTTCAAGTTTCAGAGAGGCTCTGTTGATGAATTCACATTTGAAGGAACAAAACTCGGCAAAATCAGAGCTTTTTGGATTGGTCTTGAGTCTGGTTAGTCGCTTTTGACATGGAACTTGGATGGATTAGTACAATTAATTTTTTTTTGTGTTTATGGAATTAGCTTTTCATTATTTAGGTCAATGGAGAGTTGGAGGAGTGAGCCTGTGGGTGGTTAATCCTCAGGGTAAAGAAACCGATGCAGAAACCTTTTGTTACCGATATGATTTTGAAGTTGATGAACTCTTGCTTGGAGAGAGAAGTGACCTATCTATGGTGGAACTCAGGCCTATACGTATCACTGAACTCACTGACTCTGATCAAATCCCTTCATCTACTTCTCTGGATGTTGACCGTACAACGGTTTCCAATGAGGAAAGCATGGAAGAATACGCAAACTTGAAACTCTCTCTGCTTCTCTATGATGCAATTCTCATCCTTCTTGGAAGTTCGGTTTTTTCATTCTCACTAGGCGAAAGTTCCGCCATTGCTTTCTTCTTTGGTGGAACAATGGGATTTCTCTACTTGCTGCTTTTACAGAGATCAGTTGATGAACTGCAAGCACCGGGATCTTCTTCATCCGGAAACTCCAATCAAACACTAAGCGGAAGACTCAAGATTCCTGTTTTGACCCTTGCATTAGCCATAGGATTGACGGTTTTAGCCGTGAGAGGTCACATTGGAGGAGATCTTACTGCGTTTGCAGTCACACCAAAAGAGATATTGGTGGGAACTTTGGGGTTTCTTGTATGCAAAGTAGCCGTTGTTTTGGCTGCGTTTAAGCCCTTGAAGGATGGTTCTTAACTCTTAAGAGAGCCAATGATCTGTGTTTGTAAATGACTGTGTTGTATATAACAGATATATGTAAATAAGAGATACAAGTAAGTTATACCGTACAATATATAAAATAGATCAGTTTTTTATACATCAGAGAATTGTACATCCATTAGTAGTCCATTGACCATATCATTTTACCCATTCAAAATCATGAACCAAAAATTAATTTATTTAAAGGTTATTCGAAGGTTAATTAGTTTGTGTTTCTATCTCAGAATAACTTTATTTCATTAGATCATTAGGTTGGTATAAATTCACCAAAGCTAGTTTGATTTTTATACAATTCTATGTAATAGTGTTATTATTGACTTTGACCACAAGTCTTTTTTGTAACATATTTTGAAGAATGTATAAATATCAATGTATGGCGTACCAAATCAATTTGTTTTCTTTAGGGTTTAGTGGGGTGTCATTGTCAAAGAATTAATTGGGCAAGCAATGACTATGATTAAAAGTAAAATTAGGGGTAGAAAATTTATCATGGGTAAGGTTTTAATTTCTGAATTTAAGATAGACACTATTTATATCATAACTACTAACTACCATTATGTTTATGAAATTATGGTCAAATATTTACCTTTATGCATTTGTATATATGAATATAAAGTTTTGTTGAAAAATCATCTCTTAAGACGCAACTCTTGCCAGTTGCCATCATTGGTCCATTGACATGCATAATTGTGCTTGACACTCATCATTTACCTTTCTATTTCTATAAATATCGAACCTATTGTACTTTTTTTGTTTTTTGGGGGGTCAGAATAATAATTAAGTATCTAGAAATAGCTGAGCCGGAGAGAAGTGAATCAGAAGATTCTGATGATTCAATGTGAATTCATTATGTATATAATCACACTTGATGGATACTAGAAAAATCTCCAAGGTTTAAGAAAGATGCATGTCACAGAAACATGTCCCCTTAGTTACTTCATTTCTTTTTTTATAAAAGTGCCATTGTACCAAAACGAAAGATGATGAATGAGTTGTGCCATGCTATATCACCTTTTTTTATAAAAGTGCCATGCTATATCACCTTTTTTTTTCTTCTTCTTTTTTACAGTGATCAAAGATGATGCTTTGAACAAAAATCGCCAAAACTACTCTCTCTTTCACATGTTTTGTAATGAAGCTGTTCAGGAAACACCATCAAAAATTGAATCTTGGTTACAGAGAATTTTAATGTTTTTGATAAAGACAAAAACACAGAGTTAGAGGGAAATAAAACAAAAATACAAAGAAAAGCTAGAAACCAAACTTATTGATTTCTCTTCTAAAATCTTGCCTATTACGTAACATCCGATTGTAAAATGTATCAAACACACGATTACAAGACATTGATGTTGCATTTAGGAAGAGCAAGAATATCATTTGTGATCAGTTGCAACTTGTTGTCTGTCTCATCAATAATATTCACTTTCATCTCTTCAAGATTCTCCATTTCTCTCAAGAAGCACTTCACTTGGTTCAGTTCCTCAAGACTTCCTTTATACCCCTTGTATCTCAACCACCTTCACCACATTATCTATTATTGTTTTAATCGGAATACATGAGATTTTTTTCAAGTAAATATTTCCTTTATTTTTGTAATCAAAACCAACGGCTAATTATTAATTACGCAATCTATGCAAGATATGGAAGATATGAAAATCTCTAATCTCATTAATGAAGGGAGCGTGAAAGAAAACCGAAAAAGTAAAATTTCCTTTTTCTCAATGAGCGAGAGAGTGAAAAATCTAAAACTCATCTTTCTAACCCTAGCTCTATAAATATTTCACCTTTCATATTTCTTCATCATCTTTCTTTTTTCTCTTTTTCACAACGCCCAAGAATCACCATGCGACCCTCTTCGTCTAAGTCGTCTTCTTCTTACTCCCTAACGTCAACGAGTTTGAGCAATAGACTCCTAACAATCTTTAGGAAAGCAGAACAACTCTCTGTCTTGTGTCAAATTGATGTGTGCGTTATCTACTACGGACCTGAAGGAGACCTAAAAACGTTTCCAAACGAGAAAGAGAAGGTGAGAAACATGGCTATGAGGTACAGTCGGCTAAACGAATCCTTGAGAAGCAAAAAACGCACACATCTTTCTGAGTTCCTTGAGGAGAATCCGAACAAGAGGATGAAGACGAGTCCGAGTCCGGAGAAGAAGAATGTGGATGTATTGAAGTATCCAATCTCTGATCACTACTCTCCCGACCAAATCTCCCAATTGATTCAGTCCTTGGAACTCAATCTCTCTACGTCCCAACAAAGGCTTCGATTTCTTCTTGAGTCGCACGACAAACGCAAACTACTCGACCATCATCATCAGAGTTTAGCTTCATCATCCTCTCAGAATCATCAGACCCAGTCTTTGAACCCTAGCCAGCAGTTCTCGCTACTGGTGTATAACCATGGAGACAATACTTTCTCTCAGATCCCAGTCTCTGCATCAAATCTCAGTCAGGATCTCTCAGCGCTACTTCAAGAATCTCATCTGAAAAATCAGTTAATGAAGCAGGAGCTCTCTGATTATGATCAGAACATATGCATGAGCGACATCACCAACAACAGTTTTCAACATCCTTGCGTCTCAGAAACGGATCATTACTCAGGGGTACAAGAATCTGTAAACAACTTTGGGATGCAGAAGGAGTTTTATGGCTATGATAAAAACATGTCTAGTATGGGTAACATCAATAGCAGCAGCTTTCAACATCCTTGCGTCTCAAACACAGAAGTAGTACAAGAATCTATGAATAACTATGGGATGAATCAGTTGATGCAGAAGCAGTTTTATGGTTGTGATCAGAACATGTCTAGTATGGGTAACTCTGGGTTGATGCAGCATGAAGTTTATGGTTATGATCAGAATCTGTGAACCCTAGCCAGCAGTTCTCGCTATTTGTGTATAACCATGGAGACAATACTCTCTCTCAGATCCCAGTCTCTGCATCAAATCTCAAAAATCAGGATTTCTCAGCGCTACTTCAAGAATCTCAGTTGAAGAATGAACACAACATGTATTAATTTGCAAAAAACCTTTATATGTACTTTTTGTTTAGGAACATCTCTTTTATTTGGTAGCTATAACAATTTTATGTCTTGTTGTTGTTGTTGTTGTTGTTGTTGTTGTTGTTGTTATATCTTAATGCAACCAATCTTGTCTATTATTTTCCAAATATACACATTGTCTACTTCTTTCTTGCTAAAAACTGTGATGCCTAATGAAGTTTTAATACATGTTTACATGGGATTTTGCATAACGCATCATGACAAGTATCTAACAACATCCTCTGTTTTCAACTCTGTTTCAGTACTGATTCATAGTGATCATCAACTTATGTTTATTAATCTTTTAATAGTAACAATAACATATACAACTTCTGCTGACTACTCTTTATACTGCTATTATGCCAGATGGTTCGTTCCCTTCCATTATGTCTGCAGCAGCTTCCCACTCCCCTTGACCTCTATCTCCTGATGGTTACTTGGAAGCTTCGGTTGACTCGTTTGTGTTCACTTGTATACGACACTCTGAGATACATATGGTTTCAGCTGTAACCAAATAGATATTCATTAGCAGAGCAGCCGAATCACACAACAACAAGCTTAATGTAATTAAGTAAGCATTCCCACCCATTTCAGGTACTTAAACATTTATCAGGATCAATACCCCTAACGAGCTTCCACCAATACGACTTGTAAGAAGTTTTCTATGGGGATATGACTAATGTTTTGGTTCTCATGGTCAATTACGATGAAAGCAACATACTCTCTCGGCTACTTATTTTTCAGGAGAGCTAAATTAAACACTAGGAAGCTTAATGCATTAAGTAAGCAAGACATTACAGGTTTATCAGGATCACAAACCTAGGGAGCTTCGACCAATAAGACTTGTAAGAAGATTTCTCACTAATGTTTGGTTCTCACATTCAGTCAAGATGCAATCAACATATATAATGGGAGGAATCACAGACAAAAGGAACAAAAGAGTTTAGAGGGTGAAATGACAAACCTTAAACCCGGTGAGATCAGGGACTACGTAATTCGGCAATTTATGTTGCTGCACAACGTATCCTCCTGTAAAAATCCATGTCACAAAACTTAGAGAAAGATAAAACGCAGTCTAGGAAACAAATGCAAAAAAATGTATATAATTCGGTTTAAGATACCATATTCTTTAGGTGGAAAGCTAACAACTTTAACGATTCGGCTTAAGATACCATCATATTCAAGAAAGGTTGAGCCTCTGATCAGTCAAACTACACCATGTCGCAAAAGTTAGAGAAATGTATAGAATCAAGTCTAGAAACAAATTTCAAATGATGATCAAAAGTTGCAGTTAAAGTTGTTAGCTTTCCACCAAAAGAATCTAGTATCTAAAGCCAGCAATGTAAAAATCCTGAAACTTAGTTGATAACAGCTTAAGCTAAAGTTGCATAAAAGATCTAATTCAAAACAACTTGGTGATCAACACCAAGTAACAACATTCAATTATTAATGATCATCTATTGAGTTAAAGTTGTTAGCTTTCCACCAAAAGAATATGGTCTCTTAAGCCATGTATATTCTTCCTAAACTTAAGGTGATCATAAATAGCCCTGCCTTAGGTTGCATATATATCTAATTTCAAACCAACTGTTCTAAGTTACACAGTGAGTGAGACCTCCTCTTTCAAAAAACACCAGAGATACAAAAAAGACTAGTAACAAAGTTGGAACCTTTTCTGGTGTGGAAACCATGGGGTTTGCAGTTTTTGCCCTTGTAGAAGTCTCGAGGAGCTCTCGAGTATATCAAGTGAAGAAAGCTCTCTTCCTTCTCAATGATCTTACAATTCCCATTAACAACCCTCCTATCGTCGTCATCCTCCTCCTCCTCCTCCTCCGCCAAATCTATCAATCTGAAATCTGGCAAAATCGATATAAATTAGTCAAAAATAACAGATCTGTATCAAATCTTGAGAAGAGAAGCGATACATTTATAATATTACCTGAGTGAGTGAGTGAGTAAAATGAGCGCGACGACAGACAGTAGCAAAACAAAAAAAATTAGGTTGAAGAAGACAAAAGTTGTTGAAACGATGTCGTTCTTGAAGGGAATTTGGAAAATTGTTGTTTTTTAGGAAACTATGTGACTCTAAATCAATAAAATGGAAAATATAGGGATTATATTTGCAAATTAGATTTCAGGGGTTTGTTTTCAGTTCTTCTTCTTCTTCTTCTTCAATCACAGCTTCTTGATAATTTGAAAGGGTTTTAACCAAAATTAGACAACTTTGATCATTATTTTGTGTTGAGAAAGACGAAGAGAGTCTAATCCAAATCATTGGTAAGTCGAAAAATCATTCCATGATTTATGTTGTCCCGCGGTATACAACAATCCATAACCTATTAAACTAATCAAATTCTGATTAGTAAAATTTATGTTGTTTAAAATAATTAATCCGAACATTTATGTATACAATTATTACTGTATAGAAACATTAATTTCTTTTTTTTTTGACAAACAAACATTAATTTCGTTCGAAACAAATTCTAATGTAACTAGTCAAATTAATACTAGTTTCATAACCAAACAAATATGTTGGAAACTAAATAAATACAACTAGATTAGGACCCATGCTAGAGCACGGATTAAAATTACTTTTATTTATATTGTAATTTTATATAAACTATAATTTACGTGATTATTTTTAAAAGTTTTTTGGATAAAACATTATGCAATAAAATCATATCTTAAATATGATGGCTTGAAAAAAACACCTATTTTATAAGTGTTTTTATAGATTGATGGCTTGAAAAAAATTTTATGATGGCTTGAAAAAAATTTTAAATATTATTTTTAAAGAATAATATTACTAAAGCTTGATTATTTTATAGATTGAACAATTTATATTTGTTTTTTAAATTTTAACTTATGGTATATCTGGAAATAAACTATTTTTTAATTATAAGAAATAATATGATAACTAAATAAATACATAAATTTACAGTAATACATAACCAAACAAATATGTTAGAAACTATTACATCCTCTATATAATAAAACGGAAGTACACAACTTTTTTTGGTAGACTATATAATATGAGTTATAAGATTAATTATTTGATTATTTGATAGGTTATAGGTTATATGGATTATAAGCATTAATTAAATCTCAATTTCAGATCCTTTTAAAAAGGATATTCCAAAAAAATAAAATAAAATCTCCACATAATATTATAATATTAGTTAACCGTATACAGATAACAAAATCTCAAAATTTAATCAATTTTCTGCAGATTAATAATGATTTTCGATTATACTAGCAACAAATTTCAAAAAAAAATTTAAGTTAATTTATATAAAAATTATATTATAAATAAAAAAAATTTCAAGAGCCGTGCTCCAGGATCATAATCTAATCTAGTTAGATAGAATTATTACTGCATACAAACATTTATGTATTTATTTGGTTATGTATAACAACTTTTATCTATATGTGACATTTTACATTTTACCTAATAACAAATCTTTTTTATTTTTGCTTTGTTATTCTCTCGCTCTCTCTCTCTCTCTCTCTCAAATCTCAATCGCGTGAAAGAAACGAGAATGACCAACTACGGAGCGATTCCGACGTCGTCACATCCATTGCCGGCAATAGATCTCGAATACATCTCACGCGCCAAACACCGTATAAAATCCGGTCTCGCCACGCGCCGCCCATGGAAATCGATGTTCGATTTCGAATCCATGACCGTCCCTCACGGTTTCTTCGATGCGGTCTCGAGGATCAAGACGAACCTCGGCTACTTCAGAGCAAACTACGCCATCGGAGTCCTCTTCATCCTCTTCCTTAGCCTTCTCTACCACCCGACCTCGTTAATCGTGTTATCCATCTTGGTCGTCTTCTGGATCTTTCTCTACTTCCTCCGCGACGAGCCTCTTGTGGTTTTCGGTTACCAGATCGACGATCGTACGGTTATGATCGGTTTATCGGTTCTGACGATCGTGATGCTTTTGCTGACTCACGCTACTTGGAATATCATCGGTTCGTTGTTAACCGCCGCCGTGTTGTTGCTGATTCACGCGGCGGTTAGGAGAAGTGATAATTTGTTTCTTGATGAGGAAGCTGCGGCGGTCACTGAATCTTCAGGGCTCATGTCATACCCTTCCTCATAAAAACCTAATTTGATCAATTTTTTTTTTTTAATTTGTTGTTTTTTCTTTTTTTAATTTTGTATGTTTCTTTTGGTGTCATTGAGAAAAGCTTGAGAATGTTCTCTTCTACTTTGTTCAGTTTGTTAACACTAATCACTCCATAATTGCCAATTAAGAGGACTTTGATTGATTCATAATCATTGTACTTATCGATCCTACGCACTATACAAAACAAAGTGATCAACTTCATTAAGGAAGTAAAAACAAAATTACAGACAAGATTATTAAGTCTCTTTTTCCCTTAAGCTTGTTGTTAAACTCTGCATTTGCTTACATATGATCTCTCTGACCTCTCTCAATTGATAATCTTCCACTAAACCTCCCTGTGATTTCATTCATTACCATATCTCCTTCCAATAGACGCAACACCTTTCAACAACATAAGAGAGATCGATCAGACACACTGAGAGAGTTTTATTGACTTGAGAATGAGAGAACATGTTTCAAGAATGGTGAGTTGCTTTTACCTGAGACATACGAGGACGCAAATGTGGGTCTCTACGTATACACAATGAAGCTGTATGAATCATGCAGATGACTTCTGTTTCTGAATATCTCTTCTCAAGCCTAGGATCAACCAGTTCCTCAACCGCATACTCTTCTAATAAAGACCTTGCCTGCTCACAAGAACAAAATGAGCTTAAAGAGAAGAAACTTTTGGACCTCATTTTACCTTTAAATATGAACTTTTTAGATTTACCCATTCAGTTAAACATTGTTGTCCCTTTGGTCTGTAAATATCCATTGCTTTACGACCCGTGATTAGCTCAATTAATACAACCCCAAACGAGTAAACATCAGCTTTCTCTGTTATTTGTCCACTTTGAGTATACTCTGGAGCCAAATAGCTACACAAACCAAACACACATTAGTAGTAATTGAGAAACTATTATATTCTTGAGTTACTTACAGAGAATGCTACTTTAGTTATTATTTTTCTTACCCGAAAGTTCCTATCACACGCGTATCTACACCGAGCTCACCATCAGGCTGCCACCGCGCTAAACCAAAATCTCCAACCTGACACAGAATCAAACAAATGTTTAGAAGAAATAAAAGGCGTAAACTGTTGTTGAAGATGATATAAATACCAGTGGTTCATAGTCATGAGTGATTAGTATATTGTTAGGCCTCATGTCTCTGTGAACAATGCAACCCACTCTACACTCTTCATGTAGATATCGAAGACCTCGAGCTGCTCCAACCGCTATTTTCTGCCTTGCAGGCCATCCCAAAGCGTCTTTATGTCGACCTGAATGGACATTTCATTGAAGTTAGTTAAACTCTAATATTAAGTTTCTAACTTCACTTACTTCCAAACTCTACATAAGATTTTACCGTATAGATGAGAGTCTAATGATCCATTGCATATGTATTCATAGACCAAGAGTCTTCTGCCTTCTTCGATGCAAAAACCTATCAACATTACTACGTTTCGATGCTGAGCACAGCTCAAAACTTCTACTTCTGAGCAAAACTCTACATCTCCTTGTGTACTAGCTAGTTTGTGTTGCTTCACTGCTACAATCTGGCCTTCAGGTAATACACCTCTATGAACTGATCCAAATCCACCTTCTGCCAAGAAATTAGCTCGTGAAAACCCATTTGTTGCAAGGTCTAGCTCTTTGTATGAGAAAAACCTCGGCGGTTTTCCAAATACAGGCGTTTTGTGCTGACAGATAGAACAGAGTGGTGGCGGCACAGGAGGAGCATTTCGTGGTAGCGAAATCGTTTCTCTTAAGTTTCCACTGAACTCCTCCAAGTCACTTCTTTTACTTGACATAGCTTCTTCTTCTTCTCCATCATCAAGCTTAGAGATTTTCTCAAGTAAAGCCTTTTTAGTAGATACTTGAGCAGTCTTATCATCAGTTTTCCACAGACTCTCCTCAGATTCCTGCAATGAGAGGCGACGAGTGCCAAGATATTCAGATATCCATGGCTGGAATCTCAAACTAGTGGAAGGTAGTGATACATTTTCACTCTCTGAATCAGAATCGGATTCATTCTCTTTGATGGCTAAAGTTTCATCCTTTTTCACTTCCACTGAGAAAAAAGGCGATGATGTTCCGAGGTCAGAGCTAGAAACTGATGAAGTCCCAGCTTCTGTTCCTGTGAATGATGTCTCAACCTCAGGACTGCTCATTGGTGTTGTTGTAACTACCCCTTTAACAGAATCTAACAACCTGTTTTTCTTCTTTTCAGATGCTAATTCTGGTTCCTTTGTTGGTGACCCAACCAAGTTCAAGCGCAGAACTTTTGCCTCAGAACGCTTCATTGCCACAATGTTGCATTGTAGCTCATCTAAACACCGTTTCTCTTCATGCTTAAGGTGCCTGTAAAAGAACCACTCAACTTCACAGAGAGAGTAACAAGTAAAGAAATGAGGAATGGAATTAGATTATTTACTTACTTATCCAGAACTACCCAATTTGCTTGTGATTTCTTGGCCTCAGCCGCAACAGCTCCACATGGTGATCCAGAAACAATCTTGATCCTGACATTAACCTTTAAAAGAAACAAAGAATGAGAATAAATTTTGATGTTTCAGAGATTGATGAGGGCCTAATGAAGAAACCTTGTTTGGATCATAGACATCATGAAGCTGGAGAATCATTTGGGAACAAGTATCAGTGAGATCACTCTTTATCTCAGGAATTGCATCAGAATGCAATTTCCGATGACCAGTAGCACAATCTCCAGCAAACCTCGGGAAAGTCCATAGCTTTCTGCCTAACAATTTCAGCATAGATATTGAATGAAAACAGACCAAACTAATCTCCATGATTAAGTACCAAAGAAGGAAAAACTTACCAGCATTGTGAGAAGTGACAACAACAATGAGAGTAATGCAATCTCCAGGTTTAACAATATGAGTCAAAGCCCAAACCAAAGCTGTCTTTGAGATCTCTCTAGATGCTTTAACAGCAACAAGAACATTCTCAGTCCCATTAGAACCTAATCTTTTCTCCTGTTTACCTTGCATCATTCTAGAGACTTAATGCAAGAACAAATCTCAATAAGATTTTGATATCTAAATGATCGTCAGAGATAATGTAGTTTCCAGGAGAGATAGATCCAGTAGATATGATTGCATTATTTATGGCAAGTTGGAAAAGCGAGACAAAATCAGCCAAACACACACTGCTTGATTTTGCAGATGGATACAAAACTCATAAGACAAGACAAGACAAGACCTCTCACCAACTGAATCACATAAACATCAAAACACAAAATACAAGACCACCAGCTAGCTTCTGGGGCAAAAACCCAATCTAAAACCCTTGTACCCTTTCGAATAAAAAAATCAAAACTTTATACTGAAGATCTCTCAAGGATCCAAAAGATATGCTTATCCTCTCAATCTAATCACTCAATAGTCAAATCACTGCCAAAATGTTTCTCAAGAAACAGACAGACAAAAGGAAATAAAGACTCTTCCTTTATTTGGATCTAAACCCTTTTTACCAATCTTCAAAATCACACCTACAGTAAGAGAATGAGATTAATGAGTTCTTTTTTTTTTTTTTGAAATAGAAACTGCCAAAAGAAGTATCCTTTAGACTAGATTTTGGCAGAAGAGTATGGCATGGGAAAGAGATTGATAAAGATATATTATATTTATCATCAAAAATCATGTGTACAACCGCATCACAAGTACAACAGTTTATATAATATTAAGATATATATATCTCACCAAACTAGGCTAAGCACTCATATATTTCACCGCCATGGAAAAAAAAAAGAGCGAGAGAGATAAGGAGGAAGAAGACACAAGTGAAACTGAAACAGAGCGTTTATTAATTAGTATATGAGGGCTTATTACTAACTTTACTCGAAGCATTGATATCGCTATGTTTTGTCTGACTTGGGAAGTTCTCAGCTTTAAACAAGAAAAAGCACGTCAACAGAGATAGAAACAAGACAGTGTAATAGTAATAAAAATCTAGAGAAGAAGGAAGGCATAAATGCTGGCTCACATACAAACAAGTAGAAAAGCGCGAAAATGTGTTGCAAAAACAAAACAAAAAAGCTGCCTTTTTAATTTTAGACTTCTTGATTTTTGTCTACACAGTGAACCAAAAACCCTTAAATCATTGTCTCTGTATATGTGAGTGTGCTCACTGTGCGTTCCTAATTAAATATTATTGGTTCACAGTCACACTACAAAAAAAAAAAATTAGTGACTATAAAACCAATAATATTAATATAAGAAAATTGAAACTTATTAAAAAAAATTAATAAAGAACATAGAAGATATGTAATGATACAAAACTTATATTTCTAATTATAAAGTTATTTTTGATGTTAAAAAAATTAGAAAGTTATTTTGTGTTTTTTCTCATTCCCTTTGTTTCATGAGACTATAAAATTAAAATAATACATCAAGTACTAATTAATAAAATAATATCAGAGTGATAACCAAATGATACTTATAAAGACTACATAGCATTGTGTTTTTTAACCTTTTTGTTCTTTCCTCTTTGATATAAGTGTAAACAAAACTTTGTTTTTTTTTTCTTCTTCAGCATGTAATAAACACTTTAGTTTGAAATTTAAATGATTGTAACTTTTAGTAAGCTGAAACGATGTTTGCATAAGCCAGTAAATTAGTTTTACACTAAACTAACTCAAACAAATTGTGTGTGTCATTGATAGAGTTTAGACCAGTCACCATCATAGGACCATAATAAGCTGCGTTTCTCTGACCTAGAGTCAGTCCCTCTCCGATTGTTAAATATTTACGGCTGTTTATTATCAGTCTCGTCTTGTCACACTTCTTGAGAAGCTAATCTATGAAGCAATACTATTTTCAACATAGTATATAATTAAAAAACAACAACAAATCTTTTAGAAAATTTGATAGCGTAAAAACGTTATAACATTTTAGCGGCGGTTGTCCCCGCTCGGGCAATGTGCTATTTTCACGACAATGAATTACACAACGATTAATATAGTTATTATTGTCTCGTGTTTATCACTCGTATTTTTTTCAAAACTATGGGTAAAAGACAAAAAAAAAATGTTTTGGAAGGATTACTACAGAGTGATTAATTAATGAATATGTGTGGCATGTTTAGTTTCGGAATATTTTGGGGATCAAAGTTGACAACTTCACCATTCAAGGCGGTGCATTGTCCCTCCCGTAGTCTCGAACCTTGTTTTGTCTTACGTATAAATTTCAACAAGCTCCCTTGTTTTGCTAAACTAGGTACGTTTAAACAAGTAAGCTATTGTAAAATATTTTGTATCCGACACATTTGAAAACTTTATATTGTTTTGCGATGTGAACACACAGCTTACTGGTTCAGAAGATCAAAGTGGCTCAAATGAGTTAAATAGAGTAAAAAGTGTGGGCGCCTTTTCATTCTGTCAGGACTCCAGAATATGAATACCAATATAATATATGTTCGAGTTATATGAATAGTTGATCCAAATAATTTAATTGCATTTCGTACAAGTTTTTTGATTGGTGCTTACTCGAGAAGAAACAAGAAATTAAGATTACTTACAACTTACAAGTTACAAGATTGTGTTATAGCCTTCTTATCACCTTTACCTCCAGTCCGTATGTCCATATCTCAAATCAATTATGAGACTTCTCTTGAACCTTCCCGTGTATTATTATATATGTTTACATATGACTCCAAATATATGATTTTACAAATATACTATACTATACTACACTAAATACATATTATCATATAATATTAAATTTACTAAATCTTTTCAACTTCATTATAAAATCAAAATTGAACGATATGAATGCTAATTGTTTGCTCTGCAAACAAAGGAATTAGTAGATGTGGTAACCCGCCCTGAGGCGTGGCCAAACTTAACTTCCACTCGGAACGCCTCCTCTTGGCTTTGGCTCCTCTCCCGTAGTGGAAGATGGTCCTAGAAGACAGAGAATCTAATCTTGAAGCTTTTTTGATTGCTAGAAGTGTCACAAGGAAGGACCGATTGCAATCATATATAGCTTTAAGCTATCCTTTTTGGTTACATAATTTGTTCGAAAATGACAACTGCATTACGCCTGTGTAATGGTTTTTTCTGTTGATGATTGCTTTCGTTCCTTTTCTTTTGTATTGTAACATTTTGCTTTAAGTTCTAATATAATGAATCATTCCGTCGGGAAAAAAAAAAAAAGAATGCTAATTGTAGAAAAATCATATTTATAACACAGGTGACAAAAAAAGATATATACTGAATATGTTATCTTTTCAGTAGCATTGAAAAGTAGAACGACGGCGTTTTGTAATCTCCATCAGTAGTAGTCCAGTCCCCCCCTTGTCGGATAATCCAGCCATCAATTTGACCCGACCCGTAAAATATCCCCGGAAGAAACCCCTTAAACCCTAAAATGTCTGATCTCATCGTCTTCTTCATCATCTCTTTAACTCCTTCCAAATTTCAATGGCGTCTTCTTCTAAAGTCTGCAGATTATCATCAAAGATACATTCTTTAACCCAGAAGCTAAGCAAGACGAATGTTCACGTTTCTTCCATACCTTCTCCCATTAAATCTTCATCTCCTTCCTCAGCATCTGCCCGTATCAATCAATCTTTTAGGTCACTCTTTTTTTTTCTCTCAGAAATGTCACTATTGAATTGGTATTTACTGCAAATGAATTGGGTTTTTATTAATTTTGGTGAAAAATTGCGAATTTTGATTTGATGTTTTAAATGTTGGTGGAATGGTTTTAACAGAGTACCAGTGGAGCTAAGTAGCTGTTTATCGATGTTTCCACTGCACAGTGCAATAGCATCTGCCAGATTGATATCAAGTTTGTCTGTTGAATCTAAGAGATGGGGTTTAGTTCCTCAAGGTCTGTCCTTTTCTCAATCTCTCTCTCTCTCTCTCTCTCTCTCTCTCTCTCTCTCTCTGTCTCTGTCTCTATTACATTTCAGAATATCAATGTTTCGTTGTTTTGGATTGAAGAATGAGGACTTGTTACATGTTCTGTATATCATGAAGATTCACATTCTGTTGTTTCTCAGTGTTTGCAACTGTATCTCTTTATCTTTGGATGTTTTTGTTGTTTCCTTGGTTGGTTAATATGGCAGTAAGTGTCATCACGCTTAATTTGGTTGGTTAATATGGCAATTTGGTTGGTTTTCTTTTTATCTTGATAGGGAAAGTATATTTCTAGCTGGTTAACATAAGGAGTAACAAGAGCCTGATAGATTGTGTTAACTTTGCTTTTTGGTATCCCCATTTCAAACGCTTTGTGAATCTGATGAACGTGTTTTTAGTCCATGCTTTTTGTCTTGCCTACTTTTACATTCTCAGATTGTTGTTACCTGTTCATGAAATGTCTACTTGTGATTGGAACTATTATATTTGTTGCCTTATGGTCGGTCTATCACTACATGTATTTCCTGGTTACGTTTTACTAATTTGGCATAATTCATCAGAGCTAGTTAGTAATTTTTCAATGACGCTTTATCTTTTATCTGAAATTGCAGGTATTTCTATGCCTTTATGAAACAAGTTTGGGGGAGGATAAAGACATGAAATGTAAACAAAACTCAGGGTTGTATCGTTCTTGATTTCTCATATCGAATTCTTAAGGTCCTGTATTTAGAACAGGTCTATTACACTCTCTGTTTTAATTCTTTCAGTTTTGACTTCTCTTTTCCCTTCTTATAAAAAAAAAATTAATGGATCAATAGCAATTAAATGATCCGTGTTATGTTGGTGGCAAAATGATAGCTTTTTCATTGCAGTGTCTATTCTTAAACATACGAGTCAGAGATCATCAAACCCTTCTTTAAATTGACAGGATCTACATTGTGAAAAAGTAAAAGAAGAAAAAATGAATGAATTTTGTGTCTTTTGGGAAGTCAAATGTCTGAAAATACAAATCAATGTTCATAGAGATTAAAATCAACAATTAGTATTTGATGAGAGATGAGAGGATGCTTCTTCTTCATTTGGTGCTTTTCCTTCGACACGAGAGACATCATCAGAGATTAAAGCGAGTAAATGGGAAAAGGAACAAGAGAGTTTGAAGCCAAAAGATCTCTTGTCCTTCATCTTGATATTGGAAGAGAATATGTCGGAAGAAGTGGAGATTATCAGAAACGCCAGAGCTTGGATTATCACAAACATGGCAGCATTTGTCAGTACTTCCGTCCACAAAGCCATTTGAGGGTTTTTCTAAAACGTTAGCCGTTATTGCAAATTAACAATGAACACCATGGATTTAAAGGGCTAAGCAAGGGTTATCGTTTTCAAGTCTTTTTGCCATTATTTATATAATATTGAATTGAGTGTACGTTTTTCCAATTACATAAAACAAGCCTTTGCTCTTGCTTTTTAGTAAAAACGGAGTATGTGTTATAATGATTTGGACATGTAAATTTGTTTTTCCTCTTGATCATGAGAAAAGATTTGCTTTATGGTACGAAAACATGAAGGATAGAGGAGGAAAATGAGAAAAACGCATGTTTCTTGTTAGACCAAGTTTACTTCATCAGGTCATAAGTCTTTCCAAAAATCAACAAACTATATACTATTGTATTCAATTTCAAATAAAATAGAGCATTCACAGAAGTTTTCTTTTATCTTTAAGAAGAGCGACATTTTATAGAAGATTGCTAGCGTCAGTGGCGGACCTAGGATTTATTTTTAGGGAAGTCAAAATATTAATAGAATAGCAAAAATTTAATACAGCGGAATCGAACATAGGTTAGGGAGGTCATTTAAGAGCTACTTAACCAATTTTGCCAAAGAATCATGTATTAAATAGCTTACAAAACATTTTTTTATAGTATTTCACCAGGTCATTTGACCCACCATCTTCTCACGTGGGTCTGCCGGTGGTTAGCGTGTTGTCGATACATTTTATAGAAGATTGTTATAGTGTGTTGTCGATGTGTCATCAGTTAAATTTTATGGGAAAATTGTAAATTTCCATAGGAGATTGTACTAGTTTTGCCGATGTGTCATCAGTTAAATTTTATGGGAAAATTGTAAATTTCCATAGGAGATTGTACTAGTTTTGTCGATGTGTCACTACACAAACGAGATTGAATTTTATGAGAGGTTGGTTGTTCATCGTAAAACAACAAGTTAATGTTGGTAAGATAGTTCGCACACAACTTCATATCTTTTCCATAAGACGAATGGATCACATCAAGACAACCATGACAATTTTTAGACATAAGCTTCTCTAATAATCAAATATGAAGCAACACCAACAAGACACTCATTTTACACTAGTCAGAGAAGACATACTTTGCTCTTTCAACAATGTGAACACCAAACATAATTTAATAAATACAGAAATGTCAAGCATAACCAGCTATACGATCTTTTACACTTAAATAAAACACACCAAACAAACAAACACTGTAGTAACACTCACACTGCATGTAAGTAAATGTTTTCTAATCAAGATCAATTGCCACAAATAAATGTGCAGTTGTGATCTCTGTATACAGGAAACAAGACCCTACCAAATATTAAAATTAACACCAGCTCAGTGTTCCATGGAAATTTGACAGACTAAACGGAAAAAGCATTAATATATATAGCAAGTAAAAAAAGCTTAAACTTAGCAGTCAACTCTAACTTCTAAGAGCTCAAACAATAGAAGCAGAGACATAAGACTGATCAGAAAGTGAGTGCAAGTAAACTTTACATGATGATAATTGCAATAGGAATAACATCTAAACCTTCATCCACCTCTGGCTGAATCCCATATAACCAAGGTCAGACCATAACAAGAATAGGACAAAGAAAGAATAAGTAACATGAAACACACTCAAATCAAATGTCATAAGATTTACAAAACTAAAAGAACTCATGCATTATCCAGCTTCAACCGTAACAAGCAGGCTATGTGAGACATGTTTCAGATCAAGATAGATAGCTTTAAATAACTATCTTACGAGAGCAGATGTACCTATTTCTAAAGATTAGGTTAAAGAGACAAATTCACAATAAATAAAATAAAAAGAACGACATAAATGATAAAAACACACAATATCATAAAAATGAATAAGACAGCCAAATTGTGGACATCATCACTTCGAAATTGCAAACAAACAAGGGCATACAACAACAATAACAAGACAACCAATACAGCCAAAAATGCAAAAGAGATTTCAAACATAAGCTTCTCTAAGAATCAACTAAGACAATTAAGATGTTTGATTGAGTGGTTCAATAAATAAATTAAAAAGTGGGTTTGAAAATCACCACTTTTTAATTGTATTTGTTTGAAAGATTTTCAAACATAAGAGAAGAGATGTGTGAGAATTTTATCCTTTCAACAAACAATAACGAAGTAAGAAAAACCAGAGTTATGATTTCTTCTCCTAATATGAATCTTATGTAGGTTATTGATATATCATGGTTTTTGTGGTTTTTAACCATGATATAAGGAGTCTTTTAGGGTCTTTTCATTTGTTTCTAGATTGTTTTTGAGTCTTTACAGGTTTTTAGCATGAAAGGAGCAAAGTGGAGCAATTTGGATCAGTTTGGAGCAATAATCCGCAAGAAATCAACTTGGAATCGATCAGAGGAGATGGTGTCGATCGACACTGCCTTAGCATCGATCGACACCCAGTCCAAACCGACGAGAGAGCCAAATTTGGAAGTTTTACAAAGTTGCCCGAAGTTTTCTATAATTGCAAAACAAGTCCCTGACGTGTTTTAGGACATATAAATAGTGTTTTTAGGTTTTCCAAACCCTCAAGTTTCATTCTAGCAAGTTTTATTTTTCTGCAACCCTGAGAGATTTTTGAGAGCTATTGGAGAGAGAGATCTGAACTGCTTTGAGAGAAGAATTCTTAAACTCCTTTCTTACTCTTTTAATCTCTATTGCTTATTATTCAGAATCATGTCTTGTTCTTCATTGATTATGTCTGAGTAGTTTGCTTGTTAGGTTTAGGGTTTTTCACAGGGATTTTATGAATTATTAGATCTGTTATTTAGGATTCATTATCTATCTAGATCTTCATCTTAGGTTGTTCTTCATATTAATCCTTGATTGGCCATCTAGAATTAATACCTTAGGAATCTAAATTGATATGAGAATATAATTGATTTTCTTGATAAAACCTTTTGATGAGCAAAATTATTTCTTGCAAAGAGATTTGATTTAATAATTTTGTGAACAATCTAAACCTGATTTTATTGCTGATTTATTACCTAGAATTTTACAAAGAGATTTGGATTTTCTGGTTTAAATTTAGATATTATTTGCAGTGAGAACTGATTTAATTTACAAAAGTGTTTAGAGTTCTAGATCTGTTCTTAATTGTTTGAACCCTAATTTATTGATTGATTTAATATTTCATAATTTCCTGAGAAATTCCCTAGGCCTAGCTTTTTGATCTTCTGAATTTACAACAGCTTTTATTTAATATTTTGCATTGCTTTTCTTTATTTAAATCAATTTGTTTAGCATAATTATAAAACTCTATAATCCATTGTGTGTGATCTTGAGTCTCTGTGGAATTCGACCCCTAAGTACTGCATTGACCTCTTAATTTGAGAGAGTAGCTCTAGGGTTAATTTGAGCATATCAAATTTTGGCGCCGTTGCCGGGGACTCTTTTGATCTACCATTAGATTTGAGTTTTAGATTTTGTCTAAATTTTTCTTTTTATTTTTTACTTACACGTTTTTGTTTTTCTTCTCTTTGGTGTTTCAGGTGTATGCCTCCTAGACCTCACACAAGGAGCAACAAGTCTGGTCCTACTGTGAATTTGTCAAACCAAGAGTTAGGAAAACTTGAGCGTGAGAACAGAAAGGCAGCCAAATCTCTAAAGATGGTTAATACTATCATTCTGATGCGAGATGAGGATGGTGCTTTGAGGGATCAAGAGGGCCACTTGCGCAATGAGCAGGGCCAAAAGATTGATGTTGAGGGCAATGTGATTGCTGAAATTGCTGTTGTCGACGAACCAGCTGATGGTGTCGACGGTGTCGATCGACACCAACAAGAGGGTATCGATCGACACCCCCTTCCTGCAGACGGACGTGGAGCTGCCAACCACGTACAAAACCCAGTTCGACGACAGGAGCAGAACCGGGACTTGATCAGGACCATTGCTGACTACAACCGGGCTGATCTTATGTATGAGAACCGGTCTGCAATTGTTCCTCCATTATTCCAGAGGAATGACTTTGAGCTGAAGCCTGCTTACTTTCAACTGGTTGGACAGAGACCTTTCTCTGCTCTGCTCCATGAGAAGCCTCTGGACCATATTGAGCATTTTGAGGATCTTGTGACCAGTATCAAGGCTAATGGAGTGACTGAGGATTTCATATTCTGCAAGCTCTTCCCATACTCACTTGCAGGAGAGGCATCTCAGTGGTTGAAGCAGTTGCCAGCTGGATCTCTGACAAACTGGCATGATATCAAGGTGGCTTTCCTCAACCATTTCTACGATGATGCAAAATGTCAGATGAGCTGAGAGTCAAGATCTCTTCATTCAAGCAAGGACATGATGAAGCTTTCAAGGCAGCTTGGGTGAGGTTCAAAGCTTATCAAAGAGACTGTCCACACCATGGTTTTTCAAGGGTACAAATGTTGAGTATCTTCTTTAGAGGGTGTGACTGGAAGTATCAGTTAGCTTTAGATACTGCAAGTCATGGGAACTTCAAGACAAGATTTCCAGAAGCTGCAGAAGTTTTGATTGAGAATTTGGCTTCTAGCAATAGCACTAAAAGAGCTGATGCTGAAAGAAAGAGACTGCATGGAGAGTTTGATGCAAATCAGCTAACTTCTGTTAGTGCTAAGCTTGATTCAGTGCACAATCTTCTTGTGGGAAAGAAGTCAGTCCAATTTGCTGCTGAAGTTGAGACGTTTGAGCCAGAGCCAGAGAATTCAGAGGAGAATGTCAACTATGTGTATGGAGCTGGGTATCAGGGACAGAGATTCGGTAATCAGCAAGGAAACATACCTTACAATGGTGACCAAAAGCAGCAACAGAACAATGGCTATACAAGAACCTATGGGAATTCATCTTATCAGTCTCCACCTCCTAAGACTTCTTCTGAGAGTAGAATGGAGGCCATGCTTGAGCAGCTTCTACAAGGTCAAGAGAATTTGACAGTGACATTCAATGGAAAGATTGACAATGTCTACACTGAACTGAATGGGAAGATAGAAGCATTGAATGTTCATGTTAAGAAGCTGGAGGTTCAAGTTGCACAGACTGCTGGGTCTGTCAAAAGGCAAGAGAATTATCTTCCAGTAAGAACTGAGTCAAACCCCAGACATGCTTGCAATGCCATATTAGTGAGAGATGAAGATGATGGTGAAATTGTTTCTGTAGAACAAGGAGAAAAATCGGCCAATCTGTCGGATCCAGATGATGGTGTCGATCGACACCACCTGGGTGTCGGTCGACACCCATCTCAGTCAGATGCGGAAAACACAAAATCTCAGGTTCCAGCTGTTGTTGAAAGGGTCTACAAGCCTAAGGTTCCTTTTCCCAAGCCAAGAAGGTCTAAGCAGGAGCTTGAGGAAGCTAGATGCAAGACTATGATGGATAAGGTGATGATTGAGATGCCTTTAATTGATGCAGTGAAGCTTTCACCACCACTTAAGCGCTATGTCAAGAGAATGGTATCCAATGGTTTGAGCCCTGAAGAAGGAGCATTGCTAACTAAGGATGTTAGTGCAATTCTGTTGAACCAGCCTGTTCAGAGGAAGAAGGAGAGAAAGCAGGAGGTAGTTGTCTCTAAGGAAGTGAGTGCAATCATTCAATGTAGGACTGCTAAGAAGTTACCAGATCCTGGAAGCTTTGTACTTGATTGCTCAATCTCAGCAGGAAGGTTTTCTCACTCACTTTGTGACCTTGGCTCTAGCATCAACTTGATGCCACATTTTGTTGCTGTGAGACTTGGGATGACAGAATTCAAGCCAACTCAGATTTCTCTAATCCTAGCTGATCGCTCCCGAAGAACTCCTGAAGGTGTTTTAGAGGATATTCCAGTTAAGGTTGGCAACTTCATGATTCCTACTGACTTTGTGGTGCTGAAGTATGATCAAGAGCCTAAAGATCCTCTCATCTTAGGAAGATCTTTCTTGGCTACAGCTGGTGCCATCATTGATGTGCAGAAGGGACACATAGCACTGAATGTGGATGGTTTGAGTTTGAATTTTGAGATGGATAAGCTGAGGAGGGC
Organism: Camelina sativa; assembly: GCF_030686135.1. Taxonomy (NCBI): domain Eukaryota; kingdom Viridiplantae; phylum Streptophyta; class Magnoliopsida; order Brassicales; family Brassicaceae; genus Camelina; species Camelina sativa. Next base: position 39,454,907 of record NC_141896.1, read on the forward strand.
TCCTACTATTGATGGACAGACTTTTTCTGTTGAAAAAGTTTCTGCAACACGAGCATCAGGCTCAGTGTCGATCGATGCCACCAAGAGAGTATCGATCGACACCCCTCCACGACCGCGACAAAGCTTGTCCAAAACTGATGCTCCAAGTCAGAAACCTATTCCCAAACAAAAGAGTCATCAATCCACACACCAGAGCCCTCAGGTAAGGCCAAGGTATGCATCTTCTTCTCTTAAACTTCCTCCTATCATCAACAATAATTTCAAAGAGATAAAAACTGTTTTGCAGTTAACCAAGCCACGAGATTATCGTAGAGCGCTTGTTTCTTCTGTTGATGATTTTGCAGGACAGAAAGGATACCCTCCCATACCTAAGTCCCGCCCTGGTCCTGTTCCTAACATCCTTGGCAAGCCTCATGCACCTAACGCTTATACACCGCCTTGGATGAAGAGGATTTCAATGCCATGTTCTGATCCTCCGGATGCATGAGCTCCAACACAGTTAAGCTAATGACTGAAAACAAGCGCTTAGTGGGAGGCAACCCACTGGTAGGTTTTTCTTTTTCTTTTGATTTTGATTTTTGTTTATTTTATTTTTATTTTTGTTTTCCTCTTACTTGATAACACTGGGGACAGTATTGTTTAAGTCTGGGGGAGGTTAGTTACTAACTATGTTTTCTGTTTTTGAGTTTCAGTTGTGTCAGTCAAAACCATAAAGTTTGAGTCAAATTTTTCAAAATTTTTCTTTTTTGTCTTTGGGAATTATGATCTTGACTAATGATTTCTCTTATTTGGCTAACACTCTAATGATTATTTGTTTATGCTTGATCTCAGAACTGAAGCTTAGAAAGACTATGAGCCTTATCAAGAATCCTGAAAGCCCTTATTCAATGGATATCTGATTAATCTAACGTTGTCTCAACTTTTATCAGGATTTTAACCGAACTTAATCTCTTACTTTGGGGTTGGAAATCAGTGGACTAGACTTCTTCTTCAGGCCATACAGGACAATGCAATTTTTCAAAGTATGTCTCCCCTCTCTCTTCCCTTCAGTGCTTAAAAAAAAAAGGAATAAAAAATGAAATGATTTTGATCAGTTTAGAGAGGTAGGTAAATTACCAGTGACCTCATTATTCTACTCTTGAGTCAAATGACCACACAAAGCTTGGAAGCGAGGGGTAGGTAAATTACCGATGACCCCAGTATTCGCTTACACATTTGAAAAAAGAAAAAGAGACAAAAGAAAAAAAATTTGAAGTGAGAAAAGGGAGAGGAAAGGAGATGTAAGAAGAATGTCTTAGCCTGAAAATAGTCCATATGTCACTGATCAATACACCCAAGGTAAGAATTCACCTTATTTGTGCTTTAATATTGACTAATGAGATGACAATGGAGATTTCAGAGATTCCAAGGAATTGTGGGATTTGAGTAAGGAATGTTGATGCTTATCATGGTTGAGTATAAGAAGTAAGTTCTTGAGTCAGGTAAATGAAGAGTGCAAATAAAGAATCATCATGCAATTGAGTGAGTTCCTGATACGATCTCCCTAGGATAGGAACTCTGATGAAGGCTGTAGACTGATGAATGATGATGAGATTCGATGGTGATGGTGCGGAAGTGGAAGGTGATGATTCGTAGGAGACAATTACGATGGAATTAATGAAGATCTAGTGATAACAATGGTTCGATGGAGATATATGTTTAGGTGGTTGTGTGGAACGAAACAAAGTGAAGAGTTTTTGAATCACAAAGTGTATAGAAACCCAGAAATCAAGAACGCATTCAAGAATTCAAATTGAGGAAAAAGTTTGACAATACTTGTTCATACAACTTCTTCGCTAAAGAACAAGGAGGCGTGGCTATGGGGCTTTATAATTAACCCTAGGCTCGACACTCCAAACAACAGGAAGTTCAAAATAAAACAACAAGACGTTTTAAGGAAAACAAGAAAAACAGCAAAACATCAGGTACTGAAGTCTGGCGACTTAATTCTGAAGTCTGGTGACTAAAGTCTGAAGTCTGGTGACACAATACTGAAGTCTGAAGTCTGGTGACACAATACTGAAGTCTGGTGACTAAAGTCTGAAGTCTGGTGACACAATACTGAAGTCTGGTGACTTGTAGATTATCCCCCCTTTGGTAATGATTTCTAGATAGCTCGACGTAGTGATCCATTTGCCTCATTAAAAACCATGCTGAGAAAACCCATTGGGACAAAACTCAGCTATGGGAAAAAGAGTACAAACTTCTCACCTAAGTTACCTAGTCATCATTACCGGGTGAAGTCTTCAGGTTGGATATGTTGAAGACTTGGATCCTTGGTAGGTTAAATGACCCGTCACTATGAGTGCATGAGCTTTCTTGGCCCTCTCCTTAGCTCTTGAACGAGTGATCCTTCCCACCACCTCCAGTTGCTCTACTGCCTCTGGCTCCTTGCTTGCCACGATCATATCAGTTCCCTGTTTTCAAACCTCTTTCACAGGTCTAAGTTTATGTTTTGCTTGAGGGCAAGCAAAGGCTAAGTCTGGGGGAGTTGATATATCATGGTTTTTGTGGTTTTTAACCATGATATAAGGAGTCTTTTAGGGTCTTTTCATTTGTTTCTAGATTGTTTTTGAGTCTTTACAGGTTTTTAGCATGAAATGAGCAAAGTGGAGCAATTTGGATCAGTTTGGAGCAATAATCCGCAAGAAATCAACTTGGAATCGATCAGAGGAGATGGTGTCGATCGACACTGCCTTAGCATCGATCGACACCCAGTCCAAACCGACGAGAGAGCCAAATTTGGAAGTTTTACAAAGTTGCCCGAAGTTTTCCATAATTGCAAAACAAGTCCCTGACGTGTTTTAGGACATATAAATAGTGTTTTTAGGTTTTCCAAACCCTCAAGTTTCATTCTAGCAAGTTTTATTTTTCTGCAACCCTGAGAGATTTTTGAGAGCTATTGGAGAGAGAGATCTGAACTGCTTTGAGAGAAGAATTCTTAAACTCCTTTCTTACTCTTTTAATCTCTATTGCTTATTATTCAGAATCATGTCTTGTTCTTCATTGATTATGTCTGAGTAGTTTGCTTGTTAGGTTTAGGGTTTTTCACAGGGATTTTATGAATTATTAGATCTGTTATTTAGGATTCATTATCTATCTAGATCTTCATCTTAGGTTGTTCTTCATATTAATCCTTGATTGGCCATCTAGAATTAATACCTTAGGAATCTAAATTGATATGAGAATATAATTGATTTTCCTGATAAAACCTTTTGATGAGCAAAATTATTTCTTGCAAAGAGATTTGATTTAATAATTTTGTGAACAATCTAAACCTGATTTTATTGCTGATTTATTACCTAGAATTTTACAAAGAGATTTGGATTTTCTGGTTTTAAAGTTAGATATTATTTGCAGTGAGAACTGATTTAATTTACAAAAGTGTTTAGAGTTCTAGATCTGTTCTTAATTGTTTGAATCCTAATTTATTGATTGATTTAATATTACATAATTTCCTGAGAAATTCCCTAGGCCTAGCTTTTTGATCTTCTGAATTTACAACAGCTTTTATTTAATATTTTGCATTGCTTTTCTTTATTTAAATCAATTTGTTTAGCATAATTATAAAACTCTATAATCCATTGTGTGTGATCTTGAGTCTCTGTGGAATTCGACCCCTAAGTACTGCATTGACCTTTTAATTTGAGAGAGTAGCTCTAGGGTTCATTTGTGCATATCAGTTATTTATAGTGGTTCACACTTACAGCAAGAGAGAGAGGTGGGGGAGGAGGTTGTTATATTCTTAAAGTTATAAACGATCCTTCATCAAACTCGATTTATCTATCAGATCATAATAGCACACAATATCATTAAAACAAACATAACTAGGATAAGAAAAATGAACAAAAACAGCCGAACTGTAGACATTTTCATCACTGGAAAATCCCAAACAAACAAGGGCATACAACAATAACAAGAAGACAACCAAAACAGCTGATAATGCAAAAGAGAAGGACCACACAATACAATTCCATAGAGACAAAAACCGAGAAAGTAACTCACAGCAAGATTGTTTCATTAATTATATGCTGCAAAGGGTAACCCAATATTTTAAATTGGAATAAAGAATCACAGTGAGACAATGCACTCTAAATCCAAACAAGCATAGCTTTCTCGCTGCACACAACTTCCTATCTTTCCACAAGACAAATGGATCACATCAAGAAAAGCCTGACAGATTTCAGACATAAGCTTCTCTAAGAATGAAATATGAATGAACGAACACAGACAACACTTATTGTACTAATCATTCTACACTAGTCAGCGAAGACATAGTTTGCTTTTTCAACAATGTGTACACCAAATATAATTTAATCAAAATGAAAATGTCAAGTACAACCAGCTATACGATCTTCCCCAATAAACTGAATTATCACATAGTCACCTACACGGTAACACTACTACACTTAAAGAAAACACACAAAAAAAAAACTATAGTAACACTCACACGGCATGTAAATAAATGAATAATCAAGCTTGGTTGTAACAATTAAATATATGTAAGTTGTATACAGGAAACAAGATCCTACCAAAATAAACAATTGTAGACATTTCATCATTGGGGAAACCCAAACAAACAAGGGTATACAACAATAACAAGACAACCAACAACCACAGCTTACAAATGCAAAAGAGATTTCAGATATAAGCTTCCAAACAAGGGTATACAAATGCAAAAACAAACTATAGTAACACTCACACGGCATGTATAAATTCTAATCAAGCTTGGTTGTCACAATTAAATATATGTAAGTTGTATACAGGAAACAAGATCCTACCAAGACAAACAACTGTAGGCATTTCATCACTGGGGAAACCCAAACAAACAAGAGTATACAACAATAACAAGACAACCAACAACCATAGCTTACAAATGCAAAAGAGATTTCAGATATAAGCTTCCCTAAGAATCAAATATGAACCTACACAGACAAAACACTCATTGTAGTAATCATTCCACACTATTTAGAGAAAAAATAGTTTGCTCTTTTAACAATGTAAACATCATATATAAATTAATCAAAATAGAAATGACAACCCCAACCAGCTATACGATCTTCAAAAGTAAAATTCCTGTCACATAGTCATCTAGATGGTAACACGGCTACACTTACAGAAAACAGACAAAAACTCTGAGAACTGCATGCAAACTGCGAAGGGAGCTAAAGAATAACCTGAAACTCTTATGACAATCTTCAGAAACCCGAGAACAACTACATGCAAAGAAAGATGAAAATGCGATGTTAAAAGACCTATGTAAGTTTGTTTGCTACTTGTCGAGAATGCTATACTTACAGAAAACAGACAAAAACCCCGAGAACTGCATGCAAACCGCAAAGGGAGCTAAAGAATAACCTGAAACTCTTATGACGATCTTCAGAAACCCGAGAACAACTGCATGCAAAGAAAGATGAAAAGGCGATGTTAGAAAACCTATGTAAGTTTGTTTGCTACTTGTCGAGAATGGGTACACACAGTAATGAATTTGATAAACAACAGAAAATATTAACCTTAGAAATAACAAAACTGAATCAAGTAATAAACATATATTAACGAAATAGAAATTCACATACCTGATTTTCGGACGTAGAATATCAAGAAATCCACATACCTCAATTTAAATGTAAGCGTGATCATGCATGCTACATAGATGTCATACTTGTGCAACCCAGGCAGTTTAAAGATTTGGGACTGCTTCATTTGCTGAGATCACGGCCAGGGACAATCAGAGAGGTCATTTAGATTACCTCAACAACCGAGGCATTTGCTTTTAGCATCAGGTGACTAGCAACCCGAATAATATATGCATTCTAGGGACAGGGACAATCAGCGAGGTAATTTAGGTTACCTCAACCTTACCGAGGCATTTGTTTCTTTGCTCAGGTGACTAGGAAGCTGAATGCATTATAGAGACAGGGACAACCAAACCGATAGGGACAGGGACAAAGCCAAACCGAGGCATTTGTTTTCTTTGCTCAGGTGACGAGAAACCCGTATGCATTCAAGGGACAGAGACAAGCTGAGAGGTAATTTAAATTACCTCAGCCAAACCGAGGCATTTGTTTCTTTGCTCAGGTGACTAGGAACCTGAATACATTCAAGGGACAATCATACGGATAGGGACAGGGACAAGCTGAGAGGTAATTTAAATTACCTCAGCCAAACCGAGGCATTTGTTTCTTTGCTTAGGTGACTAGGAACTTGAATACATTCAAGGGACAAGGACAAGCTGAGAGGTAATTTAATTACCTCAGCCAAACCGAGGCATTTGTTTCTTTGCTCAGGTGACTAGAACCTGAATACATTCAAGGGACAGGGACAGGGACAAGCTGAGAGGTAATTTAAATTACCTCAGCCAAACCGAGGCATTTGTTTCTTTGCTCAGGTGACTAGGAACCAATATGCATTCAAGGGACAGGGACAGTAGGGACATGAACAATCAAACCGATAGGGACAGGGACAAGCAGAGAGGTAATTTAGATTACCTCGACTGAAACCGAGGCATTTGTTTCTTTGCTCAGGTGACTAGAACCTGAATACATTCAAGGGACAAGATGAGAGTTAATTTAAGTTACCTCAGCCAAACCGAGGCATTTGTTTCTTTGCTCAGGTGACTAGGAACCCATATGCATTCAAGGGACAGGGACAGTAGGGACAGGGACAATCAAACCGATAGGGACAGGGACAAGCAGAGAGGTAATTTAGATTACCCCGATTGAAACCGAGGCATTTGTTTCTTTGCTCAGGTGACTAGAACCTGAATACATTCAAGGGACAGGGACAGGGACAAGCTGAGAGGTACCGAGGCATTTGTTTCTTTGCTCAGGTGACTAGGAACCCATATGCATTCAAGGGACAGGGACAATCTAACCGATAGGGACAGGGACAAGCAGAGAGGTAATTTAGATTACCTCGATTGAAACCGAGGCATTTGTTTCTTTGCTCAGGTGACTAGAACCCGAATACATTCAAGGGATAGGGACAGGGACAAGCTGAGAGGTACCGAGGCATTTATTTCTTTGCTCAGGTGACTAGGAACCCATATGCATTCAAGGGACATGGACAGTAGGGACAGGGACAAGCAGAGAGGTAATTTAGATTACCTCGATTGAAACAAGACAAAGAGTATTGAATACCAATACATAACAATTGTAGTTATGACTATCTCATCATATGAGTGAACGTGAGACTAGTTAATTGGCAAGCAACCAAAAACGTATAATACACAAGGGAAAACCAAACCTATAAGGAACACGTACGCACACAAAACTATAGGCAAAGTACACGATTTTGAAACCCAAGACACAAAATTGAAAACCAATAACAGAAAGTACTAAAATTAAAGAAAGTAAGATTTTTGTTTTAACACCCAAATTATGTAGGAGTATTGAGTAGCATCAAAGTCATCCCATACCTTTCGATAACCATTAGACTTCCCAATAGCTTTTGTCCTGATTTCCAGTAACGAGATTATCTGATAGATGCTAACGCTAACGCCTTTCCACGGGATCCAAAATTTTCACTGGCTGACTCCAAATCATGAAACTTTGAAGTGGCTGTTTCCACAAATTGCTTAAGATAAGTTTCTCAATCGAACACTAAGAAGTGGTCTTTACCAGTGCATCAAACATAAAAGATCACCACACCTTACTGTATCTTTTTCCCAACAAAACCAAATCATCTCTGGAAACGTCTGATCCTGAAAACCAAAACAAGTAAAATATTTCCAAATTCAGACTCAATCATGTGGTAAAAGTAATCATAGACGAACTATACTCACCATCATCCACAACCTTGACAGAGCACGAAACAACACCCACGAAGATATAAACTTGAAAATAGAGAGATCGATCAGAAGAAATCCAGAGAACCAGAAGAACAAATCTTTTTGTTCTTTCATCAAAAATGGTCAGAAAATGTCGGGTACTACTTCAGGCCCGACGTTACGTAATTATGCATTTTCTTTGTATTTTCTGATCTTATTATTTCTAACCCAAAAAAAAAAAAAAAAAAAAAAAAAGTTTAACCAAATCACATGGTCAAAAACTTTTATTGGTTGAGCATCAAAGATTTTTCGTACACGTCCCACTTGTTGTTTCTTGCAGAGATTTGTCATTTAGTAAGTGAACCCACTCAATCGATTTATTTTCTAGATATTATAGTGACACAGAATTTTGATAGATAGAATCTCTATGTAATCGACTTGTCAAACATATGCAATATAGTCCTCTAATATGCTATTCACTTAGTATATAAAAAATTTATGCGCACTTAAATCCTACTAGTATTTTACGATTACAAATACAATACATTTTTTTTTTTTTGGTCATCAACAAAAATACTATACATTCTTACTTCACTTAGTTGTCAAATTTATGATGTGTCCATAAAGTTATAATGGTCTTTAGAATTCTTGTGCTGACCACGTAAGAATGTCGGTCCAAAAACATAAAACAACATACAGTATATCTAAAATGAAATTTATTATCACTTCAAACCACCTAATTAATTATTTTCAAAAGCTCCTCATCCTCATAATCTCAAAAATAAAATTAGATATATATTATTAATAAATTACGAAACAACTCCCACGCAACGTCCACCACACACAAAACCATAAAAGCCAAAAGCCAAAAAAAACTAAAGAAAACACGATAGATTGAAATCTGTTTTTATTAATTATTGCGTAGTCAAATTAAATATATCAAAACGACAAAAATATCCTTAACCTCAATAATGCAACACGTAACAACTATATTCTACAGTAGCATCTCCGTTCTTGAGATTAATCCACTTTGTCCTAGCCTCGACATAGCCTCTAGCAAATCGGAAAAGCCCACTTCCTCCGACGATCGGCATCTCTCTAACCTCCGACATCGCCGTGTTCCGACCAAGGATCGTGATCGTGCTCCCGTTATATTTCCCTGTCTTGAAAGCAAAGTTCATCGCCATCAGAAATCCCAACTCCTTTTGGGCCGCTCCGGCGTAAAACCCTTGGGCCTGGCCCAACACCGTGGAGTTCATCGGAACTTTCGCCGTCAAAGCGTTGTCGATCATAGAGATGGCTCCGAAGTAGGAAGTGTTTGTTACCGGTGGCTGGATCATGATGGAAGTTGGGTTTGGACCGCTTAAGAGGTCATGCCAATAGACTTTGAAATGGGTAAGCTTCTCTTTTCTATGGAGACCGAGAAGTTTACGGTCCATGGTTCTAGCGAAGTCGTCACCGTCTCCGGCGGAAGAAACGACGACGAGGAGGAGGATTTGGACGGCGAGAAAGAAAATGAGCTTAGCCATGTGTTTTGTTGTGTGGTTTTGGTTACTATGGATGGTTTGTTTATATAAATGGTGTAGAGAACAAGAAGGTATGTGATGGTATTTATATATGTCGAGTGTTCTAGAAAGAAAAAACAAAGATATATTTGTATTATTTAATCGTGGATTCGTTTGATTTTGTGAATTAGTTAAAGAACATTGACGAGGGAATGGACTAGCTTTTTATATAGTTTATTTACATAATTAAATTCAAAGAAGTGTGATGAATGGTTGATGTGTATTCCATGTGTGATGATGCGTGTGAAGTACTATCATAATCATTGCGTCATCCAGTCGTGTGATTTACGGTGAAGTCATACTCACAAACTCTTTTTTAAATATCATCTTTCGTAATATAATCTGAAAAATAAATCATGCTAATTATTATTTTATTTCTTTTGCACGATTATGCGCATTATTCTTTTAAGTGAAGGCATATTTTCTTACAACTTTGAGAAATTTTGAATCATTATGGCGGACTAGTCCATTAGTAAATTAAAAAAAAAGTGTTGTATATTTTACTTTTCTTTTAGGGCATCCCTAATGGGAGAACTTTTTTTATGTTCTTAGATTAAATATATAGTGAAAATAATCTAAGATCAGTAGTTAAGATCTTATGTTAAAAAAATGGGGAAACTAATTTTGGTGTTCTTAGAATAATATAATATTCATAAATATTTTACAAATTATAAAAACTTTTAAAAAATTATCAATATACAATACCTTCTTATGTGAAGCATGATCACCATGAGAACCAAATTCAATATACAATACCTTCTTATGTGAAGCATAATCACCATGAGACATGTTCATCCTAGCAACATTCATCCCAACTTCAGCCAATTTCCATATCATCTCTCTTGTGTTGGTAGAAGGACCCACGGTGCAAACAATCTTTGTCTTCCTCCTTACTGTCGGCTTCGACCACATCCCTACCGATGTATCACCAAACTGCTGCATCTCCAACAACCTCTCCAACTGCTTCGACCACATCCCTACCGATGTATCACCAAAGTGTGAGTGTCATTGTTTACCTCTAACAGCTGCAGTATCCGTGGCTGCACTCTTCACTCGACGTGAACACTTGTAAGCGTTCGCCAAGAGACTGTTCATGGCAATCAAACTCCTAAAGGCTCCACTCGTACTCACTGCGTGCTTCAGCCATCTTTCTCTCGAGTTCAGCCTTCAACTCTAATGTCTGTTTACAAAAAACAAGTTATCTCCGACTTACTGATAACAAAACCAAAAAAACACCAAACACGCATAGCTTAAAACATAACCAGAGATTCATTCTGTTCAACAATAACAACTAATCTGAAGTGATCAGCTCCTCCCAGTCAACTTTAAGCTTATCAATATGAAGAAAAGAAGGAAGCTACTAGCACTTCTCCCATGGCAAACTAACACACAGAGCAGTTAGAAGGAAGCTACGATTTTGTTGTGTTTATCACGGCAGACCCACATATATATGCACCTTCCAGTTTGCTTAACATGCAGAGCAGCTAAACAGCTCGACTAATACCACACTCAAAGAGTAACCAACTGAATTGACCATACATACTCAACCCTATAAACGAAATTGAGAGGGATTGACCATACATACTCAATCCTATAAACGAAATGGTTGACACACATGCTTCGAGATCCAAAGATCCAAAGATACGTACTCAATCAGATAGATTTCTCAGACAATTGAAAACAAAAGAACAACCAAAACTATTGACATCAATCAAAACTATTATTTGCTGGACCACCACCAACAACAACAACAGCAAAAGAAAATAAAATTTCAAAATTGACATCAATCATTGAATTAACAATGCTAAAAAAAACCCACATTCCCATCTTTCAAAAGTCTAAGAAATTTCAAAGAACCTGGGAAGCGAAGAAGGTCCGAATTCCGATCAAGCTGGGAGCGAAGAAGGTCCGAATTCGCGGCAGCGGAGAAGCACATGGGGATCGTCGGAACCCGCCGAAACCGAGCAACCACCACGGAGCCCCGCCGATGCTCGTCGTCACCAATTTTTGGTCTTCTTAGAATCGATTTCGAAGAAGAATGAGAGAAAATAATATTTTCCGTTCTCTCAAAAAATTTTCAACCAATCACAACACAGGAAACAAAGAAGAACTCGGCTATGGATCAGTTCTATCCCAAGATCAAAATTTTTGATCTAAGCACACTGTTTCGTTTTTTAATAATATAATTGGATAAGAACATGGTAATTATTATCCCGTTAAGGATGGCCTTAGTCGGTATGATCATAGGGTTATGGGTTATGGCTATCATTTTCCTGAGAGTATGTATCACGCTTTTGCTTTATTCGCTTTCTATTTTGTTTCGTTCCATTCTCTATAGTTTTTGTATATTGTAATACAACGAAAATGTAACTTCATTCCTAAAGGCCTATTACGACCCCTTTAATACGCAAGAAAGCTGAATGAATTTGTCGTAGTTCACCTACCAACTACAGTGTATATATATGTTAATAGTGATCTTGGACTTTTGGAGCGTGGCCTGACTTCATCAGAAAAACCCATTGGCATGGCCCCAGTTCTTCCACTTTCCCTCCTTTCCGTACGTTCAAACAAAGACTTATTAATAATTTGTAAAATCCACAAAAATTGATCAAACTGTAGATAGTCTATATTTTTGTAACGTTTGTGGAATATGTTTAAGAGAGACACAGTTTCATCTTTAATGTTTCTTTTCGTGAGATCCACGTAAGAAAATAACCCTTTTATTATTATCTGTAATTGGTCCATTCGGCCATTCCCACTGAAAATCTTATTCTAAATTGAACTTTCTTTTTTTATTTTTAATATGTTTATAAGTTGTCATTTCTGTGATACTTTCTTTTTAGCAACATCAAATATACGTTTGGTATCAAAGTTACACATAATTTCTAATTGCTAACGAACGATGAAAATGCACTATATTTTATAAGAAATATGGCATAAAGAAAATTCAACTTGCTGGAATTGTTGTAAGTTTAATGTTGACTTATATAATATAGTCTAGAAGCAATGACTTTCGAGGTGTATATGTTATAATTTAATTCAAAAAAATCAAAAAACATTTCACACTATAGGCTACATAGTTGACAGTTGACTACTACTGTTGAAGTATGTTTTGGACCGGTTATACAAAATCATATTACTTAAACATAAGTATTGCGAATTTGCGATGGTGTTTAATACTTATGTAATCATTTTGCGAATCATATTACTTAAACATGATCTTGTTGAATATCTTTAATTGTCACTGTCGCATGATCTTGTTGAATATCTTTAATAGACATTTTTAATTTGGTGTGTTATACAGAAAACATATTAAAATTTTAAAATAACACGGACAAATTATATTGCAAAATGAATGGTACGACGGGATGAGTTTGACTCAATATTATTAAAAAGTTAAAATATCAATAATTTATACTTTTATTAGCTCCGCACAGTCCGTCTCGAAACTCTGACAAGTCAGACCTCCAGAGATAATAAACTCCACAACCCACAACAAAGCTTCTAATTCGGAATGAAGGGGAAAGGACTCCGTCGAAGACACTTTGCTCCCAATAATAAGGCCTGATTCTCACTATTACAGCACCACTATCCCAAACCTGAGTTTACATCTGAAGCTTTATAGCAACCACTTTGAAACCAAACTTTATATAATAAGACATATATACAAAGTACCTTATATAATTAACAAAATGTCTTTACAATTTAACGAATTTATAAATAAAACTATTATACTAAAGCATTATATTTATTATTTATATTTAAAGAATTGATTATCATAAAGCATGTTGATGACAAAAAAAATGATATTTATTATAGAGATAAAATGCAATTTACAAAAATTAAATTAAAAATGTCTAATAAAATTGAGATAATTACATTTTTACCTTTATTGAAAAGTTAAACATTTGCTTAAGATCAATGGCATGCCAATGTAATTTTTTTACACTTTATAAGGTTAGTTTCATTGTACTTCTTAATTAATATAGTAGGATTTTGCATATAAATTTGAGATAATCTTATAATATAAAAATAGCTTCTCTAAATAAATTAGAAATTAGTTTAAATGTTTTTTTAATATATTAATATATATATATATATATATATGTGTGTAGATTTGCTTTTTATTATAGGTTTATAACTTTTACATATTCTATATAAATATTTTAATAAATCTAGAATTGACATGTGTCAACATTTTATTTATACAATTGACAAGTATCAAAATCTTGTTAATTAGTAACTTTGAAACCAAACTTTATGTAACAAGATATATATATATATATATACAAGTACCTTCTATAATTAACAATATGCCTTTACCATTTATAGATAAAACTATTATACTAAGCATTATATTTAAAGAATTTATTATCATAAAACATGTTGAATTGATGACAAAAGAATGATATTTATTATAGAGATAAAATGCAATTTACAAAAATTAAAAAAAAAAGATATAAATGTCTAAAAAACCCATTCATAACGCAATTAGATTTCCCATTCCAAAACAAAATCTTAGCAGGAATCTAATCAATAGTCAAATTTCTCCTATAAATATAGATTTGGTTTTTAATTTTTTCCATCAAATCATTATTAATTTATTTATTTTGTTAAAAACCTCTCATAATATCTACATCATCATCATTCCTTGATCAAAACAACAACAATGTCTATTGCACAGGTCTTTGAGAGAGTTGACAAGAATAAAGATGGGAAAATCTCATGGGACCAATTCGTCTCTTTTACTCCTTCAGTAACATCTGAAGAACTTGAAGATATGTTTAGAGTGCTTGACATGGATGGTGATGGTCAAATTGACGCTCAGGAATTTGCTTCGGGTTTGGTGCAAGAAAAGGATAATGAAGAAACTGTTCTCAAACAAGCTTTTAATTTGTATGATATGGATGGTGACGGGAAGATATCAGCGAGTGAGATTCATGTTGTGTTGACATGTCTAGGAGGAAATCATACAATGGAAGAATGTGTTGTGATGGTTCAAGCTCTTGATGCAGACGGTGATGGTTTTGTGGATTTTGAAGAGTTTAAAACTATGATGATTTCCAACTAACAATATAAAGGAAGTCATTATGATCATGTTTAGTTATTTATGAATTTGGTTTGGATTTGTTTTGATCTCTTTCTAACAATGTTTCAGAACTATAATTATTATTAATTATTTCAGTTTATAATATATCAAATATGAGTGATTATCTATACAGTTTAATGATGTTTAAAAAACGAATTTGAAATTCACTATATCTATGTCTAATACAATTTAACTATTTGTACCATCTTAATAAACCATATTTGATTTTTACATACTTTATCTTAAACAGTTACAAACTTATATTAAACACAATCTATGCATCTTACTCTATATCATAATAAGAATTATAATATTTGAAAATTAACAAAAAATAATTGTTAAAAAAATAACTAAGTTTTTCAGAAAATCAACATTGGCTAAGATATTTTTATATATATTGTTGTCCTAAGTAATAATTTACCTCATGTCAAAAAAAGTTCAAAAAAATATATATGCATAATACGTTAACATATGCTTTGAGTTACGTAAACACACATATATATATATATAGATTAGCTTGGTCTCATAATAAAAATGTTGAAAATATGGGATCGTTTATACAATTTTGTGTAGTTTTACTTTATAATATGAAACATACACTACAAAAAAAGGGGGTTTTGTGTCGCTTCTTTTGAATATTAGCATCAGTTATAATTGATGCAAATGAGTTTTACATCACTTATCTAAGTGACTCTGGAAATGGTGATGCAAAATATTTTCATCGGTTGAACTAATGTTTGCATCACTTATTATAGTCGATGTTAATATACATCAATTGTTTATAGTGATGTTATTTTTGAATCACTTAATATAAATGATGTTATATTAGCTACGGTAATAATAAGTGATGTTAAATATTTATATCAATTGTGAATAAGTGATGTTAACCGTAGTGTCAATTATTAGAAGTGATACCAATATTGTGTCATTTGTTAAAACTGATGTTATATGTTTAAAAATCGGTTACGAATAATCAATGATTAAATTAGTGTCAGTTTCCATAAATAATTCTAATAATTATGTCATTTCCGATAATTGATGGTAAATATTAGTGTCAGTTACAATTGATGAAAAATATCTTATTATATAAACGTTGGTTCTCAAAGTTAGTAACTCACCAGATCGTAACACGTGTTAATTTTAACGATCAGAGATCAAAGTTAAAAACTCACCAGATCATGACACATATCAATTTTAACGATCAGAGATCAAAGTTAGTAACTCATCAGATCGTGACACATGTCAATTTTAAAAAGTTAGTAACTCACCAGATCGTGACACGTGTTAATTTTAACGATCAGAGATCAAAGTTAAATATTCACCAGATTATGACACGTGTCAATTTTAACGATTAGAGATCAAAGTTAGTAACTCATCAGATCGTGACATATGTCAATTTTAACAATAAAAAATCACAGTTTTCAAGATTTGTAAAGGCACATGCGAAGAAAACGAAGATCATGGAGAACCGATTGACATTCTTAGGAAAAAGCTTGAACTAATCTTTTTATTATATTAAAAATCTTATTATATAAAGTTGAGTTTTCAAATTAGCCACATGTCAAATATACTGATGAAATGTTGACACGTGTCAAAAATTATTATTTTTCAAAACAGCTAATTAAAAAAATAATATTAAATCTAAATAAAATTTACATGTTTATCTAAAAAAAATTCTAAATCAAAAAGAAAAATTAACAAAACTAATATATTTTCCATTGTAAACTACTTATGTTATACGTGTTTTGTTAATAAGATTTTGACATGTATAAACAAAAAAGTAATTCACTAAGCATGTATGTTATTATTAATAAATTATGTCAAAAGAATAAGTTGAGAATAATTAATAAATTATCCTCCTCTCCAGGATATCATCGGCCTACTTTTGATTCGGGTAAAAATAAGTTGTGAATTTATGATTCGAGAATATTTGAGACGAAGTCATAACTTTAAGTTGTTTTGGTACAATTGGATACTTCTGAAAAGTAAATATGTTGTTGATCCTTAACGTGATTATGACATATGTCATGTTTTGGATTGTATATAAAGTTTTTATTTTGTATATCTGAATTATCTAAGACTTATATATACCATCATGATTATAGTTTTCAAATTTTTATTTTTATTATATTATATTAAATTTCTTTCAATTTCTCAATTTTTATTGGGTTAGTCATAAAATCATAGTAATTGAGTAGATAATTTTCACCAGTTGTTCATCTAATATATTTGGAGTAAAAAAAACTTAATGGTTAAAGAAATTATGTCACAAAACAATTTTAGTAATTATAAGAACTATAATTATGCCAAAATGAAAGTAAAGCAACATAAAATTTGTTTAATTTGTTTTATAGATGGTGATAAAGAGCATACTTTAATAATAAAATAATTTTGGTTTAAGAACATATTTTTAATGGTAAAACATAGAGTAAAATTGTATGTGGTTACTTATTAGATGTTGCTTTGATGAATTTGTTGCATGTAAAATATTTTGTGAATAAGTTGTGAAACGTTTTTGAAATTTGACAATAATAATATTTGTAATGATGAATATTTGGCAAAAGCTTTAGTGGGATATAATTTAACTTTAAATTATGATAATAATTGTTATAATATATTAAAAATATAGAAATGTAAATAAATGTATGAAGGTAAATACAAATATTCTCTAACTTAAACTATTTATATATTTACTTTAGAAAAAAAAATTTCTTTATATAATTTTGAAAAAAATTGTTTTAGATTTAGAATTTATTTTTTCAAACAATTTTTAAACCCGCACATCGTGCGGCCCTTTATCTAGTAAAAAATAAATCAAAATAATTAATTGATAGTATTTAAATTAAAAAATAGTATATAAATTAAAATCAAATTGCATAATTCGTATCACGTAATTCACTGTTGAATCTTGAACATAGAAATCCTAGTTAAGTATTAGAAAAGAAATTAAGATCAGCGTTCATAACCAACACGTTCGCTACGTTCCGCTAAGATTGATGACCACCAAGGTCTTCACTTTAGAGCGTTATGACTTCCAGTTATACGACCAACACTCGTTAGCTGAGGAAAAAACACAAATTACTTCATCATATTATCTAAATTGTTATGTATAAAATTTTAATAAAAATGATATTAACCTCCGTATTAGGTGGATTCAGAATGTTTGCCAAAGTTGCAGCAAAGTTTGAAGCCCATGTGCTTGCCTACATCATTTGTATATTAAAATTAACAGGGTCATAAATTTTAAGATATCAGTATATCATAAACTATATTAACAAAATATATAACATGCAAAAGGTATAATACCTGATCAACAGATGCAACTCCGAACATCTTCTGGAACAAAGTATTCATTGTTCGAACTTGATCTTCTAAGCCTTTGTTCTGCATTTTCAGCTGAGCAATTTCAGGTATATGAAATATTTTGTTTCTAAAAACAAAATCTGTTTATTGTTCTTAACTTATATGAAATATTCTGTTTCTAAAAACAAAATTTAATTCCCGCTGAAACTATAAAAATTAGTGGGATTAGCAAAAGATTTATTGAGAAAAATTTTAATTCTTATTTTGACAAAATTTTCCTTTATATTTTTGTTAAATATTAAAAATAAATTAATTCAGAAATTAGATTTTAAGAAAAAAAGATTTTTAGATATTGAGATTGAAGCAAGAAACAGAAGAAGAAAAAAAAAGAAGTAGAAATCATGACCTTCAATATTTTTCTTCATATATGCTTTATCCATCGATATTGATCACACTCTGTTCTCATCCTCTTCAGAAAATTATTCGATCAAGAGAGGAAAAATTGGAGCAAGATACGAAGAGAATTAGAGGAACAAGAGATAAAGATGTTCTATTATTATAAATATTTTTTCCACTTTCTCGATCCACCTCTTTCTTTTTTATGTAAAATTTAAACTAAATAAAAGTAGGAGCTATAAGCTTCTAAGACTGTCCACCTAAGCTTCTAAGACTGTCCACCTAAGCTTTAAAACAACCAATAGGCATTCAACATGTCACTAATTAACATTTTAAAAGCTATAAACTTCTAAAGCTGTCCACCTAAGCTTTAAAACAATCAATAGGCATTTAACATGTCACTAATTAACATTTTAAAAAAATTGCAGAATTTTATATATTAAAAATTATTTTCAACAATCTATTAAGATTTGACATGTCATTCTAGAAAATTTTTAGACAATAGTTCAAACCAGTATAAATAAGATTAATATGTGTAACAACACATCCCGTGGACCCCACTAGCCTCACTGCTAGCCGCTCCAACGGACCCCAAGCTGGCCCTGCAGGGCATCGATCCTAACCCCTCACTGGGCAATTGGAACTATTCATCCAAATCCACAGTAGGTTATTGGTGCACCAGGCGTTCCTCGAACCCTGGTCCCCACCCTTTAACAACCTTCCCACAGGACAAGCTGTCACCAATTGACCTGTATAGCTCCTAAGGCTGTCCACCTAAGCTTTAAAACAACCAATAGGCATTCAACATGTCACTAATTAACATTTTAAAAGCTATAAGCTTCTAAGGCTGTCCATCTAAGCTTTAAAACAACCAATAGGCATTTAACATGTCACTAATTAACATTTTTAAAAAAGTGCAGAATTTTATATATTAAGAATTATTTTAAACAACCTATCAAGATTTGACATGTCATTCTAGAAAATTTTTAGACAATGGTTCAAACCAGTATAAATAAGATTGATATGTGTAACAACCTGTCCCGTGGACCCCACTAGCCTCACTGCTAGCTGCCCCAACGGACCCCAAGCTGGCCCTGCAGGGCATCGATCCTAACCCCTCACTGGGCAATTGGAACTATTCATCCAAATCCAGAGTAGGTTATTGGTGCACCAGGCGTTCCTCGAACCCTGGTCCCCACCCTTTAACAACCTTCCCACAGGACAAGCTGTCACCAATTGACCTGCAGATCAATTGGTGACAGCTTGTCCTGTGAGAAGGTTGTTAAAGGGTGAGGACCAGGGTTCAAGGAACGCCTGGCGCACCAATAACCTACTGGTGGATTGGGATATCCACAGTGATGGGTTAGGATCGATGCCCTGCAGGGCCAGCTTGGAGTCCGTTTGGGACAGCTAGCGGGGGGCTAGCAGGGTCCACGGATGGTCTGTTGGGACAGCTCGCGGGGGCTAGTGGCGTCCGCGGGACGGGTTGTCATGCAGGTCAATTGGTGACAGCTTGTCCTGTGGGAAGGTTGTTAAAGGGTGAGGACCAGGGTTCGAGGAACGCCTGGCGCACCAATAACCTACTGGTGGATTGGGATATCCACAGTGATAGGTTAGGATCGATGCCTTGCAGGGCCAGCTTGGAGTCCGTTTGGGACAGCTAGCGAGGGGCTAGCAGGGTCCACGGATGGTCCGTTGGGACAGCTAGCGGGGGGCTAGTGGCGTCCGCGGGACGGGTTGTCACATAAAAATCGATTTTTATTGTAACAACCCGTCCCGTGGACCCCACTAGCCTCACTGCTAGCCCGCTAGCCTCACTGCTAGCTGCCCAAACGGACCCCAAGCTGGCCCTGCAGGGCATCGATCCTAACCCATCACTGTAGAAATCCACATCCATCAGTAGGTTATTGGTGCGTCAGGCGTTCCTCGAACCCTGGTCCTCACCCTTTAACAACCTTCCCACAGGACAAGTTGCCACCAATTGATCTGGAAAATTTTAAATTTATGGAAATAAAAGAACTATGCACAATATCTCACATCAGCTAGATAAGTTTTAGACAATGGTTCAAAACCAATATAAATAAGATTAATATACTTCCAACAACGAATGAGCAGGAAAGCTTGATTTATCAGGCGTCCAAGTTTAAAATTTTATTCGGTTTGATCCGGTTTTTTATTTGATCAAACTAAAACTAAAGTTTCAAAAAAATATTATAATATTTATATTTTAAAATTTTAATAGTTTAAAATATTATAAATATTGAAACTTTTTAAAAGGTTCAAATATTATATCCGAACCTTTTAAAAGTTTAAAATATTATAAATATTGAAACTTCTAAAAATTTTAGCTTTAAAAAAGTT
This sequence comes from Camelina sativa, assembly GCF_030686135.1. Taxonomy (NCBI): domain Eukaryota; kingdom Viridiplantae; phylum Streptophyta; class Magnoliopsida; order Brassicales; family Brassicaceae; genus Camelina; species Camelina sativa. The sequence continues at coordinate 39,475,428 of NC_141896.1, forward strand.
TTAAAATATTTTTATTTGCTTGATTTATGCTTATTTATCAGGTTTCCAAATTTAAAAGTTATTTGATTTTATTTTAGCAAATTAAAATTTTTAAAGGTTTAAATATTTTTTATAGAATGTTTAGAAATATTATAAATATCTCCATAAAAATTTTAAAATATTATAACTATTTAAACTCTATAAAAAGTAAAAGTGTCATTAATATTTAACTCTAAAAAAAATGTTACTGATAATTAAACTACATCTAAAGTTTGAAATATTTTAAATATTTAATCTCTTTTAAAAATTTTAAAGTTTAAGAATTACTAAATATTATATATTAATTTTTTTAATATTTTGAAAATATCTTACTTATCTCCGTTTGTGCTTTATCTCTCTTATGAGCTGTAAAACATGTTTTTGTGTATGACTTTATAGATGATTTGATACTTTTGCAGTAAAAATTTTATTTTTAAGTCTAAGAAAGAAGGATTGACGTCGCAAGACCTTGATTTGATGTTATTTGAGTTTAAAGAAGAAGGATCGACGAAAAGCACAAATATTGTTTTTACTATACATGAGTTCATATTACTTTCTCTGCAAGTAAGGATTTTGGTTTGAAAAATATATGGATGAAATTATTAGTAATTGGGTGCATGTGTTGACTATGCTGGTTTTCATGAATTGCACAATTTTTATAAGAAAAAATAATTTTGGTCTTGGAGTTTGATGCGTTAACAAGTTGTGTGATAGTCTAAAAAAAAGGTTTTTTCAGTGAAAGAATGTGAAAAAGTTGATGATTAAGCACAAGAAGAGTATAACAAAGAACTGGACGGTAAAAGTAACGATGACAATTACCATAAAATTTGACAATGAAAATGACAAGAAAGAATATGAAGAATAAGAAAACATTAAATAAAAAACACGAAAACATAGGTGATAGCGATCAATTAAATATGAAAAAGGAGATAAATTCATGATTATAAAATTGTTTCGTTTTTCTGGTGGCCAAAGAAATAATTTAAGATATGTGTCAGCAGTTTGATCCGCCTCTCCTAGACGTCGAGTTAGATTCATGATTTTTTTATCAGATTTGATTTTAAAACACAACTGATTTTTATATTTTTTAAAATTGTGTATATGAAATTTATTTTTTTCCTTAATAGTAATTTAAAGTTTTGTGTTAAGCAATATTTCATTACCGTCATCAATCATATATAATTTTTATCAAAATAAATCAAATAAACCCACGCATAGCGTGGATTCAAAACCTAGTCAATACAATAAAACTTGAATGTTTCTCTAGAGAGCATGACACATCAGTATTTTGGTGAATTCTAGAGCTGACACATCAGTTTTTTTTCCTTCCAATTAAATCATTTTATTAATACACTTCATCCTGTATTTTTAACACCTCAGCATTTCTAATTAAAACAAAAATCAATTTTCTCAATAAATATAATTAATTGTTCATTAGTTTGGTGGACCCAACGTGATGCTTAAGTGAGCACACACAAAAATACACCTTCTTACACTAATTATTAGTGTTTTTACATAATAGTAAATTACTAGTAGTAATTTGATAACATATTTATAATAAGGAATCAAACTCAGATAGAGAGGTGTTTTATGTTCTGTCAACTTCTGTTATAAAATAGTCATATATATGCTTCCAAATCATATGTAAACTTTTGAAATTCAAAAACAAATGTTTTATATTATGTTCTAGATTTTTCTCAAATCTTCCATTTTAAAATAATAAAATATAAATATATAGTTGGAATATGTGAATAGTTACGTAAAAATAGAAAGATGTAACTTCGATCTTTTCAACTTATAAGGTGAACTTTTAAACCACTAACCAGTACCATTAGTTAGTTAAAATCTACAGATTCTGAAATCAATTGTCCGGTTATCGAAAACTCTTTGAAAAAAGAAGCGAAGTTAAAAATTAGGATAGGGAAGATATTTGAAAAGATAGAATAGAAAGAGAGAAGGAGACATGAAAGAGAGAGAGAGACACATAGTGATGTGAAAATGAAGGAAGAATAGAATAGAGATATAGAAATATCAATTCCTCCGGTAAGCCCCTCCCTAACTACAATTGTCGTACGATATACAAAAGATTAAAATTTTTACAAAAGAGCAACTTGGGCATGAAAAAGTTCATTAATTTTTTTAGAATCGGAGGTCTAAATAAGGTAAAGATGCCGTTTTTATTCAAGCTTTTAGAGTTTCTTCAAGAAGAAATATCAGTGTTTGTGTAAATTGACTCGCTTCTTCTTTATTGACTTAGGTATTGAATGAAGATGATATTGAGCAAATTGCTGCTTTGGACCAGAACGTTTTCTTTTTTCAAGGTTAGTACAATACATGTTACTTACTACTACTTCCAGAACTCTCTATGTGAAAATTATCATTTTTTATTTTACTTTCGATCTTAGTAAATTTCAAAAGCTCATCTTTGATTTGTAGCAAACAACGGATGATAGATTGGAATCATGATCGGTTATGTAGTTGCAATATCTAGACTGGTTGGAGGCGCACTTCGAGGTGCATGCATGCTTCAATATATGAGTTATGGACAGAACGAAACAACCGACTTCATCGCAATACCCATCGCTCACCTACTAAAATCACATGCCATATAGAGAACACCATTAAAAACAGAATCGCCACCTTCATATGAGAAAGTGATTCAAGATGTTTGGTTCAAGCCGTTGGTTCTCTTAAGCATGGCCAAGACTTCAAAGGTTTATAAAAGTTATCTTGTGGAGAAGGAGACAATGATTTAAATCAAACACTTTATTCCAAGGTCGTCAAACTAGCTAATCAACGTCCACGAATAATTTTTACAAAGGCAAATCTTATCCCGGTTTATCATGTTGATTGGCAAAAATATTGTACTTGGTAGTGATATATCATGAATAAGTTCGAGTTATAATAAAAAAAAAATCACATTTATATACAATATCATCCAATTTATATATCATATAAAGTAAAATTTAATGTTTATTTATCTAAGTATTTATTTTTTTTGAAAATCATTTATGCGGACTCATGTATTAATGTGTAACAAAAATTACAGTAACCACAATTTGTTTAAGTCTAATTTTTTTCTTCATTTTTTACTTTGAAAACTACAACAAATTATAAAAATACGAAACAAAAAATTACCTTTGACCACTACAAAAATACTTTATTAATTATAGTATTTGATTTCAAACAACATAAAAATAAATAGTAATTCAAAAAATACAAAATAAAATTAATAAATAAAAAATAATCTAAAAACAACCTGCGGCGTAGCGCGGGTACGAATCTAATTATTTTAATAATATTAAAGTGTGTGCAAGTTAACGTAACTCCTAAAAATTGAGTAAACAATTATGTCAATTATAACAATTATGCTAATTATTAACAATTGATGCAAATTCACATATTTTACATCACTTTTTTGTCGATGTAAACTTGTATCAATTTCTTACGTGATGTTAGTATAAATTACTAATTACATCAATTGTTTAAGTAATGTAAATTTATATTTTGTATCAATATTCTAAAAGTGATGTAAATTAATATAGATTTGTATCAATTTTACTTAATCAATGTAAATCAATTACTAACCGCATCAATTTTTAGTAACTGATACAAAAGTTAAAAATTAACATCAATTATAATAAGTAACTCAAATTTAAATCACTTACTTTTTTGACACAAATGAATCGATGCTAGCTACCTTTTTTTTGTAGTGATATCATAAGAATAATACAACCTAATAAGGAAAAAAATAATAGCATTACCAAGATAACAAAGTTGAAGAAATTACATTGTTAGGTGAGAAAATATTAGATGTTTAGTTGTTGGATAGGGAAAATCGGTATATTCATACCCCAACTAAGGGGGTATGTTGAATTCATACCCCACCTATGACATTGAGTAAATCCATACATTAACTTAGATAAAATTAAAATTCGCTACATCAACTCGAGAAATTGTGTAAAATCATATACGAGCCGTGACAGTGTTAAACAACCGTTAGCGGTTGCTTACGTGGAAGCCACTTAAGAAACGAGTCGTTTTGAGAAACGAGAGAAATAGTTTTTTTTTGTCAAAACGACGTCGTAACCTATGTCTTCTTCCTCTTTTCGACGATCTTCTTCGTCCCCTCTCTCTCGTCTCTTTCATCTTCTCTCGTCTCTCTTTTTGATGAAAACAACGACGAGGTTGCTGTTATTGTCTTCTCCAAGTCTAGCAAGCTCTTTGAGTTCTCGTGGGTACTTTACTTCTTACCATTTTTTAATTTTGATTTTGCATTTGCATGTCTTGATTTAAGTATGAATCGATTTGGGGATTGGGCTTAGTGTTTCCTAAAGTGAAAAAATTGAATCTTTACATGTTTGTTTGGAGTATTTGGAGTATTGGGTTTAGTGGAAGCCACGTAAGCAACCGCTAACGGTTGTTTAACACCGTCACGGCTCGTGTATGATTTTACACAATTTCTCGAATTGATGTAGCAAATTTGAATTTTATCTAAGTTAATGTATGGATTTACTCAGTGTCATAGGTGGGGTATGAATTCAACATACTCCCTTAGTTGGGGTATGAATATACCGATTTTCCGTTGGATAGAGATGAGTCTTTATAATCCTTTTTCTTTTAGGAATAATAATTTTCTATTAAATATTCTATGAATTAATTGTATATCTTTTTTTTTTGGCAACAAATTAATTGTATATCCTTAATCCATTTTCTCCTTTTTAAAAATAAAGGTAATTATTTTCCTTGTAGAATTAGTAACTTAACTAAAATTACTACCTAATATTATAATTTTTTTTTTGAAATTATATATTTATTTTTTTAAAGTTACAATTTTAAATTTTTTAAACACATATTTTTTGTTTTATACGTATTAAAATGAGAATTTGTTAGAAATGTCCTTTTTGAGATACCTCTTTTCAAAAATACCATTTTCTTTTTTTTTTGGTAAGAAAAAATACCATTTTCTTGAACATTTTCATTTTTGCTCACTTTTACACAATTACAATATGTTAACTTAATTTTTAAATTTTTTTTTAGGTTTAGATTCTTTATTTTACATTTAGGATACAGTTTTGAAGTAGTAGGGTTTAGTGTTTGATGTTAGGGCTTAGAAATTAATTATTATTTTTTTGTCAATCATTGGGCTACAACTGGCCGGCCCATTAGCCAAATTCCTACATTCGTAGGAGCTGGGACTTGATCCAGGATGAGATGGTGCCTTCTACAAATAGACTTACCTCATGCCACTGCACTAAAGTTACTTCACATAAATTAATTATTTTATACATAGAAAAGAGTATTTTTGAAAATGTACAACATAAAAAGGTATCGTTGAAAAGTAATATAGGAAAAGAATCAAAATAAACTTTTTACATGTTAAAATTACATTATTTAAAACAAACTTCTTATATACATATTAGAATTATGTTTTTATATTTTAAAATGTTTAAATTTATATTTTCTTAGAATTATATTTTTTCAAAAAATAGAACATTAATTTTTTTTATACATATTAGATTTACATTTTAACGTTTTAAGAGTTTTTAATTTTATGATTTTTTTTTGTAATAACCCTTTCACTTTTATAAATTTATTAAAAACAAATTTTGTTGTTTTTATACGCATTAGAGTTATCTTTTTAAAAACTTGTAGAAAGTAATTATTTTCTCAAAATTATCTTTATACTTTTAAAAAAATTGTTAAAACTAAGTTTTAGTTTTCTACATAGCAAAATCTCTAATCGTTAAATTTAACACATATCACAATCTTGTGAGTTACTAACTTTGAAAACCAAACTTTATATAATAAGACTAGATTTGTACCCGCGCACGCGCGGTATTTTAATTTAAAATATTTCTTATCAATAGAAATTGTTGAGCTTAAATATAATCATTCCAACTTTTCAGTATAAATCTATATAAATACTAAACTTACTTTACTCAGTGATATACAACATATATATTTTTGAAAATAATATTTCTTTGTTATATCTATTTATGATTTTACGTAGGATTTTAGTTCATTCTTTTTATCAAGTATGCAATCATGAATATAATTTGAAAATTAAAAGATAAATCTATATAAATACCGTACTTATTATACTAATCTATATATAACATATATTATCTAGTGTTGTAATAATATTATCGACAATCTTCTGACCTTTTATCTTTAGAAGAGTTAATTCCATATTCATATCCCAGGAAAATATAATTTTAAAAGTTTTAACGTCAATGTCGATCATTGACCTAATTATAGAGACCATTTAAAAATATCGATATCCTACATTAAATGCGAATATACAAAGTTTCATGAATAGTATTAGTGTTATGTTGCTACAATGAGGTTGTCCAAATGTATCATCTGCCATACAGAATTTCCGACTAAGTCAAGAATACTTAAATGATGAAACGTTTAAACCCGACAATAAAATATTTATTCCCTAATCCAAGTTACATATTTGTCTAAAATCTCATATGTTATTTGTAGATGTTAATTTTGTGATGCAACCCCAGCTTCGTCTTCTCAAAAAAATATAGTGTACTTTAAATATGTTGTTTTTGCCAATGTTTTTGGTTAAAAGCATTTGATAATATATATATATATATATGTTATATTTGTTATATATGTTTTATATCATGTTATAAAATTGTAGCTCCAGTTGATAATATACTTTATGAGATATATGCTACACAAATCACATACCACTTTTTGTAACTTCTTACATATCATTTTTTCTATATTTTCTGACCATTGATTCTGTTTTCTTAGATAGATTATTTTTTCAAAATTCTTTTTCATAGTTTTCCCAAAAAAAAGTATGCCCCTTACAATGTATTTGTTTTAGATCAAAACTTTCAAGTTAAGTTAAGTTAAGTAATTAATCTTTTCTTTCTTATAAGTAACATTTAATAATAAATCTTTGGGTGAGTTACTAGAATATTGCATAAAAGCTTCCTTATTACAAAAGTAACATACAATTGTTTGTAATTACTAGACTAACACATTGTACCTATACTACCCCTGAAACTAGTGTTGGGAAAAAACGTAATTACGGCTAATGCCATTAGAAAAAAAAAAAAACATTGGAAGTTGGGACTAAGTCTACCGATCCTTTGATGGTAGATTTATACACGTGGACTGACTAAAGGTGTACATCAGATATTTTTGGTACACTTAGTTGTAGTGCTGGTACACTTAACCGTGGACGTAGATGGTACACTTAGTTGTAGTGTTGGTACACTTATCGGTCGACGTATATGAAATCGATTCGTTAGATTAAGTTGGTAGAGGAATTTCCCTTTGATGATAGACTTATGTTTTTAGCGCGTGTAGCGACAAACGTAAAAGGGTGGGAAGATATTTATGGTAGACTAATGGGCTGTTGCGACAGATTTATGCGACAGCCTTCTCTCCTTACAGATATTTTTGGTATACTTTATTTGTTTTTTGAATTAGTTTTCGTAGTGTTGTGGTAGGCTTCTTGTCCGTGGTAGATTTAGTAAGCAAGATTGACAGCTGTAAAGTCTTACCAGAATAACACGAATTTGTTTGAGCTGGCAAAGACAGTCTAGCGTTGCGATAGACTTATTGGAGGAAGATCTAAACAAGTTTGCTGTTCTTCCGATTAATGGTGTTCATGTAATAAAGTTTGTAGCAGATTCATCAATCGTGTTCTGTTTATCGGCCGGAGCAAACGTCTTTTTCCTACTCAGTTTCAGAAATCTTTCCTCTGGGTTCATCCATGGAAGAGCAAGATATCGTTTCGGAAATCTATATAACTCACTTTTTATAGGTTTTTAATTTAGAAATCAGATGTTGAGACGAAAATCTATAATAGTTGAGTAAAAACCCCACAAGTGAAACCAAAAAAATAGACATAAGTCGTGAAAAATAAAGTGAGGCAGGGGAAATTAGGGTTTTCAGTCGTATGTTAGAGGTAGAAGACGAGGATATTCTGGTAATTTCGGGTTCATTAAACCTAAAATCGAACGTGTACGTACATATAAACGTGTACGTACATATGAACTTATACATACATAATGTTCTTGAGATTAGTGTACGTACATAACGTTCTTTTGCTTAGTGTAGGTCCATAAATCCGTTTTAATGAACAATATTATTGTAATTTTGTAGTCATCTTCAACATATCTTCTTCTACAACCCTAGCTAATATTGTCGTTGTTGTTCACCGGAAATGGAGCAAGTAAGAGATGTTACTAGAAAAAGTAAGAGATGTTACTAGAACAACCTATGTAATTCGTAATTATTTATTTATTTATTATATTTTCGAGAGGTAATGAACAATAACCACACAAAATTACATTTTAACTATAGAGGATAATATTTAGATAACATAAATATATAATACTCAGTTCAACTAGGTACAACTGAATATATATTTAGATTTGCATTTATATTTAAAATATGAAAATGATAATTAAGGTTTATATGAATTTCTTTACATATTGAACTATTAAAGAACTATGTTTAATCAACAATACAAGAATTAATCACTTTCTAATACATACTATCGTTTTCACATAAAACACTCTTTATAGTATAAGGAAGACTTAGTAAGTGATCACCTCAAATGAAGCAAAAGAGGTGAAACCCAAGTTTTTATGAACATTGTGTTATGAAAACCTTGTACTAATAAATCTTGTGGCCAACTGCTAATTAATAATTTATATTATAGTCTAACCGGAAATACAAGTTTTAGCATTTGTTGCTACAGCCTGATATTAGACAGTAATGCTCAGAGATCATACACAACAGTAATGAAAAGTACTGCAATAAGGTTTTCTTGGGAGGCTTAAAAAAGCTAGAAACTTCCACATGAGTAAATACCTTTGGTTTGGCATGTAAGTGTATCTTCTATACAGATCTTGAGTTAAACCTGGAAGGCTCAATTTGAAAAAGAAATATTAGCTGTCAAGGAATTGTTAAACCGTCGCGTTATTATATAAGAGGAAAAATGTGGAGACAGTTTGGTATGGTCATGGTCATCAACATGTTACCTCCTTCTGTTTCTCTGTTGTCACGTTGCTTTTTGATACCACTTATGTCCTTAGAATGCCCCATCTTTCATTCATCAACTCGTAAAAATTACATACCAACTAACAACAATTTATACAATCTTTGCTCTTTAGACTCCATTTTATCACTAACGTAACCTATTTACAGCTAGTTAGATGGTAATGTCAAAGTAAACTTTGCGCAAACACAGAGAGTTCAAATATAGATCAGTACTTGGTCACAAGTAATAAGTAAGGTCGACTTATCCTCCTCTATGTTGTCACCATCAGGGATCCGCCGCATGATTGCATCAGCCTGAGAAAAAAATTTCGCCGGTTTATTAATGTGTCTGACGAAGAGGAACTGTTATATGAAACACCTTTGGTTATACGGTGGCCTAAGATAAAGATATATGCATGAAAGAAGGTACTTCCAATTATTAAAACTCTGGGGGAAATAATATGAATAAAAAGAGGAGCTACAGAACATGTGATCTCATATCATGTAAACAAAGCATAAAGATTTAACTTGCACAGAAGATAACAAATACGAAAAACAAAAATAGATCAAGACCTAGAGAAATCACACATAATAGCCTGAGAGTAAAATATAGAGAACCCTAGCCCGTACGGCAACTTCTGGTGCCAGACTAAGTAGAGCTATCAAGAATGTGTTTTGCCAAGAAGATGATGCATCCCCAGAGACAGAAAATGGAACCTGGTGATAGTAGATGGAGACTTTACTAGTACTTAGCTAAACCAAAAACTACATACTGTATCCGATGCAATCAAGATTGTAGGTTGTTGTTCCTCATCCTCACATTCAGTATGTAGTTTCGACACAATACCATCGGCTTGTGATGCAGTATGTAAATAAACGATGGGAAGCAAGAAACAACATAAATGCTTTCTTTCTTTGAAGAAAACAACATGAACAAAAAGACTTCAAAGAAATCAATCAATATCAATCATATCTATTAAAAAAACAGAGTGGATGGATAATTAAGTTTTATCGAGATCATTATAAAATCCTTAATGCAATCTCAAATAATTTTTCTTCAAAATAACAAATCAACGCACAATGCACTTGAGTTGAGGGAGGGAGTGTTTTACAAACAAAAAGTAAATGAACATTTTAGTAAACTAGTAACTCCTGCCCCAATAAGTCCATTTCTTGGCAGGCTTTCCTGAAGCAAAGCAGAGAGTACCTGCATCCATCGAAGACAAACAAACATTGAAGCTTTTTTGTATCAATGGATGGACTAAATTTTCTGAACAAAAACTTCTCAAAAAGAAATAGTCACTGACCTTCAGGGAGTTCTGGCTGATCAAATGGAGAACATAGGGTTTTAGCTGCTCCAGTTTCACCTTTAGTACGTTGCTTAACGTCTATCTCCACTTCCTGCAACAACGAAATTCATTTGTAAAGGGGTTGATAACTACATTCTCTCACAGTTTGATTCCAGAAGATGGAATTAGAGTTTTTTTTTTTTTGTCGTAATGTACCTTTTCATCACACCAGGGAGCTAAGATGAGTTTCTTCTCCTTAAGAGCATTGCTAAACTCATCCCAAGTCTTAACCACTTCAACACATGCTTCCCTCTTTTGTTTTGCAACTTCAAACATGTTTTCCTGGATCTTCACAAGCAGTTCCTTAACATGTTCGACTAAGCCACCTCTTGGGATATCTTCCTTCACTCCGTTGTCACGTTCACAGTTCTGACCTATGGGGATGCAAACGAGAAATATTAAAAAAAATTCCATTTAGCTACATTACAAGTTTACATATTCAAACCAAACATCACTGTCTTCTCAGAAAACCAAACATCATTACAAGTTCTGACCTATGGGTATGCAAACCAAGTACTTCACTACTATATAAATTCGCAGAAATAGAGGAGATGTTCAACAGACTGACCTGATCATTTTCCAGATCTCTGGGTCCAATCTCAATTCTCAAAGGAACACCCTTCATTTCCCAGTTTGAATACTTCCATCCAGGAGAGTAGTTGTCCCTTAAATCTTCTTCAGCACGAATCCCGGCTTCAGACAAGGCAGATACAGTAGCAATACAAGCATCGAAAATTCCTTGCGTATTAGCATCTTTGTAGGGCACAGGGATCACAACAACTTGCACAGGTGCGATTTTAGGAGGGAGTATCAGGCCTTTGTCATCTCCATGAGTCATAATCATCACTCCAATCTATACAAGGTTGAAAATTAAAAAGTTAACAGCTATAGAACGGATGAGGCCGGTGAAGACTCGCTAAATTGGTACTGTATTTACCGTCCTAGTAGTGTAGGCCCATGAATTCTGCCACACCATTTCTGTCTCTCCTTTCTCATTCTCATAGTTGATCTCAAACATCTTTGCAAAGTTTTGACCCAAACAATGAGAGGTTGCACCTTGTACACCACGACCAGTGTTGGGAATGAAAGCCTATAAAATCAAAGTTTTAATTATTCATAACGAGTAAATCCGCAAGAAAAAAAGATATTGTCTCTGAAATAAAACACAAAGATTACATACCTCAATACTTGTAGTGTACAGTCCCCCAGCAAACTTCTCATTTTCACTCTTCATACCTTTCACAATCGGGACTGCGAGATAATCTTCATATATGCGACGGTAAAGCTCCAAAACTTGAAGGACCTAAGAACAATAGAATCAGTATGATGAAACGACTTCTCCTAAATGTTGTTAAATTGCTTAATATAACCTTTTCTTGAAGGGAAAAAAGGGAGAGACTGGATCACATGCAAAAGTTTAAATGTTTAAGTTCACCTACCTCTGCATCTGCTTCTTCTTTTGTGGCGAATGCAGTGTGTCCTTCCTGCCAAAGGAACTCACGGCTCCTGCAATTAAATAGGTTAGGCAATAAGCTATGGCGACCAAACTTCTGTGTGGAAAATTTAACCCCAAACCAAGCCGAATATTTACAGCAGAAACAATGACTAGCTTAAAAAGAAAAGTACTAACATGATGAACAGAAAATGTAGAAGGGAGTATATGATAATTGACATACCGGATAAATGGGGTTGGGTTGCTGAACTCCCATCTAACAACATTGCACCATTGGTTAATTCATAAACCAAACACAAAAATGAACGTAGTTCTCACTAATCAGAAACCCCCAAAACCCCAAATTTTCAAACATTATCTTAAATCCAAAACCATCAGAGACAATTGTGAGCATTAGTGACACAACCCAGCTAGAAAGCAAGGAAGGTACCTCGATTTTGGCTTTTCCTAAGATGACATCAGATTTCACTAAATCTCGGCAGCAATCAAGGTGTGGTCGCCGTCAACATCAGAGACGGAGAAGCTAGTATGATCAATAAGCATAGCTGAAGAATCCAAAGAAAACAAACAGCTAATAAATCAATAATCCTAGGTCGCATTTTGTTCCCAAAAAAAATAAAAAAAAAATAAATCCACGTTCTGAGGAACCAACCTCATCGAAATCAACCCCACACTCTGTGACAATGCCCCGAATCAGATCAGACGCAGGGGCGAATCTTGGCCGGAACGGGAATCTGAAAAAGCTTGATGTCTCTTATAACCACCTCACCGGACTTATCCTCATGGATTTATGCAGAGGCGAGAAGCTAGAGATGTTGATACTCTCTAACAACTTCTTCTTTGGTCCAATCCCAGAAGAGCTTGGTAAATGCAAGTCCTTAAACAAAATCAGAATCGTCAAGAATCTTCTCAACGGAACTGTACCGGCGGGGGTTTTCAATCTACCGCTAGTTACGAATTATCAAACTCACCGATAATTCTGAATTCACCGATTCTCGAACTCACAGATAATATCTTCTCCGATAACTCAGGCAAAATAAAAAACTAGATCTGAAACTTTGTTCTCGAGAGAGAAAGTGAATCAAATTAGAAGGAATCAATCTAATGTTTTTTGCCCACCCAAATTTAAGAGAATCCAAAAAAACAGGAATCGATCGTTCAAGTTTTTTGTGTTTCTTTCTCTTCAAAATCACAGAAAATTTAAATGTAAGAGCAGAAGATCTCAAGAGCAAGAGCATAAAATCTTAAGGTTTTTTTTGGATCAAATTTAATTATAAATGGCATAAACCATAATAAAACACACAACTCAGATATAGAAATAATTTGTAAAATTTTATGTGTTATTCTAGTAAGACAGAAATCTCAACGTGTTAGTCTAGTAATAAACCTACTTTTATGTAATATTCTAGGTAATTTCCCTAAATCTTTATGGTCTATATTTCTTAGAAACTAATATCTCACTTCAATTTTATTATCATGTTTAGATTTTTATAAATACATTTACATAACTTGTTTTTTCACTCCACCATACATTAAAATCTTACTTACATTCTAAAACTAATAACCCATTCTAAATTTTGGAATATACTCATTTTTTGGTTATAATTTTAATAATAACATCATTACTAAAACAAATTTATAGTATTATTTTTACTATTTTAAAATTTTCATTTATTTTACTTAATTCATTTTTGATAGTTATTGTTTTTATTATTTACTAAAAAGTTATATTATTGTTTATACTATTTTAAAATTTAATTAATTTTAGTTAATTCGTTATTTATCTATTTATTACTATTATTGATTATAAATAATAAATATGTAATGAATGAATATTAAAAATAGAATTTTTAGGCAAAAAAAATTGATTAGGTGGATGTTGATGTGGAGGAAGGAGAAGTGACCAAAGTTAACTTTATATATAGTAAGTTATTGAATTAAATTCTTATTTTACTATTTTAAAAATCAAACTGATTTTATTAAATTTATTGTTGGAAACAAATTTATGTCGAATCAAGCTAACTTCAATATCTCTAGTCGCTATTTAAATTACGTTGTTGGGCTTTTGTTTTACTTATATTCACGTAGTCTAGGCCCAATAAGCCTTTTTAATACCTCAACGACGTCGTTTAAGGAGTTTTGTCTCTTTGTTAGATAAAAAAAAAAACGAAAACAAAACAAAATCAGTCGATTAGAGGAGAAAGCTCAGAAGATTCTCCGGCGACACCTCCTCCGCCTCTGGACGTCCGTATAACTCAATTTAGCGATTCTCTGTCAACGAGACATATATATTGCTTGAATTTTTAGACTTTAGAGTTTCTGCCTGAACCAGCTCGATTTTTTAGGGTTTTTTTTTTGGGTTACTTTTGGAGTGTTATGGAGAATCAGGAATCGGACGAGCCGATGCAGAAGAAGCCTCATCTTATGGACTCCGTTTCTCCGACTTCCATGGCCCGTAATTCCTCACCTTCTCATCCCATCGCTAAAAGTGTAAGCTTTTTTTTGCGATTGAGACTTCTCGTTGAATACTTCGATAGGGTTTTTCTATAATGAAATTGATTTGAAACCTGGTGTGCAATTGTGTTGTGTGTATAGCTGCAGTGTCAGAATGATGCAAATAAGGATTATATGTAAGACAGTAAAAGTGAGTTTCTTTGGTGCATGTTGTTTTCAGGTTGATGCCACCGTTCTACAGCTTCAGAATCAGAAACTGGTCCAGCAATTAGACCTTCAGAAGAAACACCTCTACGATGTTGAAACCAAGATCCAAGAGTTGCATATCAACCAAACATCTTATGATGATGAACTTATCTCAGTTAACCGGCTTTGGAATCAGGTCAGCAATTACTTGGCTTTCAGGTGGTCGTGTTCCTCTTTGTATATGTAGAATACCTAATTGCATCGTTTGATTTTTTAACTCAGAGTGTCGGTTTTATTTGTGCTTATATGACGATTTAGTTGGTGGATGATCTGATATTGCTTGGAGTTCGTGCCGGGGCTAATCATGAGGCTCTAAACTACTTGGACATTGTAGATAAAAAGCGAGGTGTTTATAAGAGTTCTCCCTCTTCTTTAAGTATAGTAGTTGCTTACATTTGCGTAACAATTAAGATATCTGTCTCCATGTAATCTAGGTTCAGTTCCGCCATGCCCTGCTGATGAAACGTTTCTGTGTAGACTTCTGCAAGTAGATTCCTTAGATACTAGAAATGGTGATGAGGTAGTAAGGAAGGTTGAAGAAGCTCTTGCTTTGCGCCACTCCTCTACTATGGAGTTGATGGGACTCTTTGAAAACACCATTGCTACACAGAGGGCGAAAGCTGAAAGCATATCACAAAATTTACATGCTGTGAAATCGGCAGAAGGTTGGTTGGTGTTCCAATTGTCGATTTCATTTTTTTGTTTTAGTGGCTATAGACAATTCACAGACTTTTTTTTTTTTTTCAGATGCCACCATCCAGTTGTCTAACATTAATGATTTGATGAAAGAGGAGGCCAAAAACTTGCGTGAGATAATTGATGCTTTGCATGTGAGGCACAAAGAACATACCGAGCAAATTCAGACATACATAAGCAGCCATTCAACAGATCAATCCGAGCTTAAACACCTCAAAGGTTATATATTTTATGATTCTAGACAACATGAGAAATCAACTGTTTGTTTCTTTTAGCATAGCACCTTTTCCATTTTGAACGTTGGAACCGGGATGTAAGAATTTATGTTAATTAGCATGTTAACATCTCATAATTGCTCTTTGACGATTTGGTATCTTTGGTTATTAAAGGTCAACTGGAAGAAATCAAAGCTGAGCTTGAAGAAAATAGAAGAAAATTGATAAATCTGAAAATGCAGAAGGATGCTGCATGTGAAGGTTATGTAACATCACCAGCAATAGCTAATGGAAGTCTTTCTCCTGAGAAGCCAGTAGATAAGAAAAAGTTGCGTGAATTGAAGGAATCAATTGATGAAATAAAGGTAAATACCATTGATAGAGTAGTTCATGTTTGTGTTTTCTTCTCACGTTTAAGCTTATAATTTTTTTGAATAATTAATCTAGATAATGGCAGAAGGTCGTCTGTCTGAGCTTCAAGCCGCACAAGAGTATAACCTTTCCCTGTCAAGACAATGTCAAGATATTGAGGTATATCTATAGAATTTAGGGAAAAGGAAATATCTAAGAGTAATAGTTGCAGTTTACAATGATATGTTTTACTTACTGGATGTAGAATGAGCTAAAGGATGACCAGTATATATACTCGTCTAGACTGTATAGTTTGATCAAAGATCAACTTCATCACTGGAATGCTGAACTGGACCGGTATAAAATTCTGACTGAGGCTATTCAGGTCAGCATCTTATTCAATTTGCCAGTGTTTCTATCCCTAATAAGTGGGTGAATATTTTGTCCATCTTTGTCTAACCTCTGCTTCAGGCTGAAAGGTCATTTGTAATGAGACGGGAGAAGGAACTAAATCTGAGGGCAGAATCCCTTGAGGCGGCTAACCATAAGATTACCATTGTTGGTTCTAGAATTGAAGTGCTGGAACAGAAGTTGCAGAGTTGTATAGTTGAAAAGAATGGATTAGAGCTTGAAACGGAAGAAGCTATTCAAGATTCTGGTGATTTTCAATCCATTTCATTACTCATTGTCTATCTAATGCTTTACTTTCGTTCTGTAAAATAAATTTTGCATGTTTCAGAGCGGCAAGATATTAAAAGTGAGTTTATTACAATGGCATCAACCTTATCTAAGGAGATGGAAATGATGGAAACACAGCTAAAACGGTGGAAAGACACTGCAAATGATGCTCTTTACATGCGTGAACAAGCTCAGTCGCTGAGAGTTTCCTTAAGTAACAAGGTTTGAACGCAACCACAGCTTATTATATTCGGTATAATATTTCTCTGTTTTTCCTGCCATCGACTTTGTATAATTTGTTTGTTTTGTGGACTATTTGGTCACTGCATGGATTACTTGTAAGGAGTAGGTTACTCAATTAATAATGTGGCACATGCTGTTCTTTTCTAGAATTAGAATGCTAACAAGATGAGGAGAAGTGGAAATATTTTGTTGAGTTTCAGCTATTCTATTTTGACTGTTTTGTGCGTTATTGTCAATGCAAAGGCTTTGACTAATATACAAGTTTTATATGCAACATTAACCGGTATAACATCGAAATACAAATGTAGAATCTCTTTCCCTTGTATATAAAAATGTTTTGCTTCAACTATTTGGTCCTTTGTAATTGGACTGCTCCCTGAAATATTGGTTTTCTCTTGTTAACAAAGGCAGACGAACAGAAAGGTATAGAGGATAAATGTGCCGAACAGATGGCCGAAATTAAATCTCTCAAGGCTTTAGTAAGTTTTCTTTATGTCCTTTAACCCATCTACTCCAATTTTTCTTTTTGGTAATTACCATGTTCTTTTGCTCTATTTACATGCCTCTCTCTAACCGTATCTTAGGCACTTAACTCATCCGCTTGCGTAGTTATCTTTTCTCTTTTAGGAATTCATGGATACTGAAACTTCAGAAAAATTAGCAGTAAGAGTCTGAATGTCAATTGTAACGTTGCAGATTGAGAAACTTCTGAAAGAAAAATTGGAGCTGCAAAATCTAGCAAGCATCTGTACTCGTGAGTGTAATGATGAAAGGTATGTGACCATTTGACTGTACATGAGCTCTCCAATTTTTGCTGAAAACATGAGATATGTGCTTTCCACTTTCAGAGGATTGGCAGAAATCAAGGAATCACAACGGAAAGCCCAAGCTCAGGCTGAAGAGCTGAAATACGTTTTAGATGAACACTTTCTTGAATTGAGAGTGAAAGCGGCTCATGAGACGGAAACTGCTTGCCAAGAAAGGCTTGCTACCGCGAAGGCTGAAATTGCTGAATTGAGGACTCAGTTAGATCTTTCTGAGAGGTATACTCTCTTTTGATACCACATATAAGCTCATTCATCTTATTCTTTTCACCGTTTTGGGGGCATTAATCAGTATTATTTGCAGGGAGGTTTTGGAACTTAAGGAGGGAATTAAAGTTAAAGAGCAGGAGGCAGAGGCATGCATTGCTGAAATGGAGGTATCTTGCAATCATCCTTCTGCCCGTTCTTTCTCATTTTGATTTTGAAGGAGTATTAAAATCTAAAAGTAAAAAATGTGCATGTGTCTCATCAATACTTTGTTTTTATAGACTATCGGTCAAGCCTATGAAGACATGCAGACACAAAACCAAAATTTGTTGCAGCAGGTGGCTGAGCGGGATGATTATAATATCAAGGTAAGTTCTAGTGTTAATAGGACATTTTGATGGTGAGATATGGGGTTTTTACTCTCTTTTTTTCAATTCTTACCTTTAATTAATTTCTATCTAGCCTTTGAACACATCAGTTGTAGATTATTTGTTTGATCTATGATGCCAGCTTGTTTCCGAGAGTGTCAAGACAAAGCATGCTTACAACACTCACTTATCTGAGAAGCAAGCAATGGAAAAGCAGCTACAACAAGTTAATGCATCAGTAGAGACTCTAAAAGCAAGGATTACACATAATGAGGAACAGGTTAGAAGCTTTCACTTATGTAATTGCTGGAACTCTCTAAAAACTGCTCTCATCAGTGACATTTACTAATACTCTGATGTTCCCAGATGAAAGGCTGTTTTTCTGAGGCTTATAAATTGATTCAAGAAGATCGTCACCTCGCTATCAGCCTCGAAACCACCAAGTGGGAAGTAGCTGATGCTGACAAGGAATTCAGATGGCTCAAGTCGGCTGTTTCTTCATCCGAGAAGGAATATGAACAGATCAGTAGGAGGACAAACGACATCAAACATGAATTGGATGATGAAAGGTGGACCTGAAAACAGATCTCCTGTTTGAACTCAATTACTACATTTATGACAGATTGATATGATTTCTATCTACTGAACAGGAGGGAGAAGAAGAAGCTTGAGGAAGAGCTGATGGAGTTGAACAAGGAGCTTGAAGAGTTGGGTTCTGAGAGTGTAGAAGCTGCGATAGTGAGACTCCAGGAAGAAGTTAAGAATTGCAAAAACATCCTCAAATGCGGCGTTTGTTTTGATCGGCCTAAAGAGGTAACAATGCTCATAATCCTATATCTCACCGTAAGACAGACATTATGATTTGATAATCCTTTCTCATCACTGTCATAGTAATCATCAATAGTCAAATATCGCATCATAAAAAACCGTTTTCAGCGCATATCAACAACTGTTGTTTTGTTTTGAAACAATATTGCAGGTGGTAATTGTGAAATGTTATCATCTCTTCTGCCAGCAATGCATCCAACGTAGCTTAGAGATCCGACACCGAAAATGTCCAGGTTGTGGTACTGCCTTTGGCCAGAGCGACGTCCGGCTTGTCAAAATGTAACTCGGGCCAAAGATATTCACTCACACATGCACATGGTGTTGGTACATAACACACTTAATCAAGGTCCACACAATCTCATCTTCCTTCCCACCCTTGAATAACATTGTAAGATTGTTAGTTAGATATTATTATAATATTGTATCGATTACAACACCAAATATCTATCTGGTTTTTTCCAGCTAAGAGGGTGAACGAGAAATTAGGTGGTATCTTTATGGAGAAAGTGTAGGTTTTAGGTATGTGACAGTCGTGTTTGTGTTACCTCCATTTATGCCTTCGTTTTATGACATGGGGACCAACAAAGACATCAATATCACAAATGAACGGAGATAGTTAATTTTGTATTTTTCAAATTTTTCAAAAAATCTAAAGAATTATATAAGTATTCCTAAAAAGAACTGATCAAGAGCCGGGGGAGTATAGAGAAACTTTTCTATAATTAGGATTAGTAAAGTGATGTTTTGGGAGCTATCTATATCTATTGTTAGGTAGAGATAATGTATTGTAGAACGATACCTAAGTAACTGGTCACATTTAAGGCTTTGAATGCACATGAAGATGTTCTAATCTCTTATCTACGATAATCATTGTAGCTAGTGTACTTTTGATTAAGAAATGTTGATATGACTACGTTATTGTTTCTAGTTTAGTACTGTGAGAAAGGCTCAATTTTTCAATCTACGAAAATATCATTCAAAAAGTAAAATTGCACTTCACCTCTTCTTTTAGAAAAAAAAAACATATTAACACATTGATCGAACGATTAAAAATGTTGGGTGTGTTACATACCCAGTATATAACTTTGGGGATAACGCGTAGATATTACTGAAATTAGCTTTATAAATATATGTAACTAACTTGTACTTGCGTGAGGAACCTGAGGGCATCTGCAGCGGCGTATTAATCGACCGTCCTTCATAATAAAACGATTTAATTTAAATCGAAATGTGATATTAAGCGAAGGAACGTTCCTTCATATGGGACGTTTATTTCTCCGTCTTTCGTTACACATGGCAGCGTGTGAGAGTATTTTGTTTTTCTCTCATTTTCTTCTTTTGCAGAATCTCTCTCTTTCCTCTCTCTCGACGAAACGGTGGGGTGGAGTGAATGGTACTGAGCTTTACCCTGATGTCAAATACATGACCGTGAGCGAGTTTCTTGATACTCTTCTCTAGGATTATAACCAAATAGCAAAAGCAATCACATTTTGTCTCATAGTATTTCAGAGATCTCTTTACAATTCTGTAACATCTATGTTTCTTGATGAACCCATCTCTCTAGTATTATTTTTACACAATTGATCTGTACTTGGAAAGAGTGTAAGACAATTGCTTTTGATGATTTAAAGATCCAAATTTATCAGTGACATGGTATCAAGATCATAGTTCAAGCCTCCATGTTTTGAATTCTCAACACATGAAAATCCAAATTATAGAAAGAACAACAATGAATTTATCAGTAACTTTGTAATTTTCTTATGTTTTTAATATCAATGTTATATGTTTTATTTAAATTAAAATTTTAATATGTTTTTACATATTTATTTAAATAATTAATTTTTAAAATTAAAAATATTATGAAGAACCAAATTCTGAAGGACACCAATGCTAATACAAAACTTAAGAAACTCTCAAAATAGGAATAAAATATTTGAAGGACCAAATATCAGTCCTAACCGATGCACATGCCCTGATGAGAACAAGACAACAAGTGAAAGAAGTTACATTACTTTTTGTTTCGTTACTAGTATGACCACCCATACGTGTCTGAATTTTGTCAAGCCCTCGAAGACTACGTACATTTACGTCAAAGAAATGGCAAACAAACAAAATGAAACTAATTAATAAAAGGGCAGAAACAAAACTTCGTAACAGCCATTAATACTATATGTTTTGATATTTAGAAAGAAATAGTGTTGCTGTATTATATGATCCTGGTGTTATATTAAAAAGAAATGCGATGTTCAATTTGAATAATCTAACTGGTAGTTGATTTAGATACATAAAAATACACATACGAGTTTCAAATATCAGGTCATAAAAACATTAATTTTGGATGATCGTAGAGCTTGTTTGGATCAATCAAAGAGACATGTACCCCCAGCTGTGTCTCGTATATTGAGCGGTGAAGTAAAGTTAGGTTCGTTGAACATCCTAATAAATTTCTCCAATCAGTAGATGAAACTATTAATTATAATTAGTCTTTCTTTCTCAAAACGTACCATTTACGTATGTACCCAAGATAGTGATCTAAATCAACCAAGTTTTCAAGCTCTTTATCTCATCTTCATATAGGGAAATAGGTACCTATCGCTTTCATCGATTCTTATGTTAGACACTACTGTAGGAAAGTTACCAATTGGCCAAAGTAGAAACTGAGCTAGGATTTTAGATCCAAAAAAGTGTAGCTTTAGTTCAGCTAGTAAAAAGATAATATTCGTCCCACTTCTTACAAAATCCACATGCAAGAATATCACCAAGCTTGGAAAAAAAAGTTATTACTATTTATGTTTTTAGATTTATCAAGCCATATATATATATATTAATCAATGACTGATCCAAAAAGGGTTAAAAAATGATAGGCTGATCGAGTTTCCGCAACTTCAAGATATACAAAACAAAATCATAAGAAAAGGACAATAATTCGAGGTGGCTTGAATTAAAAAACATGACAATCACATGCATGCAAGATTGCAGAGTTCCAAGGGCTCGACCACCATTATTTCCTCTCACTAATTTTAGGCTAATCATTAATTTAGCCATCAACCTTTAAGAAATACTACTGTACTATACTAGACTTACTAGTACAGTAGTATGATTATATGAATACATACAAATATTACAGTAGTATGAAATTACATCAAGAAAATTTTGGGGTTTTTTTTTGAATAATAGATAATATAAACGTTCCGATTGTGACAGACACCACCTTCAATCTCTATCCAAATTACTTATCATCCAAAGTCACTCATAAATTGTAGATTTGGTATTTTGAGAAGTATCAATTTATTAAATTATAATGCTTGGAATATCCAAATGTTTGTATAAGACATTTGATTTAGTAGTTGGTCCTTTTAATATTTGTTTTACGTATATCCTCACCAGATCTAAATATTTTAATGCCATCATATTATCGTAAATATATTGAACCAACCACAACCACAACCACATGTATGTACTGGGGATTGACAACTCCAGTAACTCACAATGTTTCATAAATCTAATTAAAGCTATGACCGGTGAAACTATTTGCCAAAGAACTCACGATATGGACAAACCTTTTTTTGTTTTTGTTTTTGTTTTTGGCCTTATTTTTCCATTATCTCACCAGTAAATTGGCTCATTCCTCTGAAAAATATATAAGCCATCATAAACACTCATATACAAATCATCAGTTCATCACACATTCAAATGATATTATCTTGAGTACATAACTATAAATGTTAAACGTAATAAATGATCCCATCCATATCATCCAACCAATACGTCGACACTCTCAGAGCCATATATAAACAAACATACACACGATCATACAAAAAGAGACTGAGAACACGTTTCTATCTATATTGCATTATCAACA
Organism: Camelina sativa; assembly: GCF_030686135.1. Lineage (NCBI taxonomy): Eukaryota > Viridiplantae > Streptophyta > Magnoliopsida > Brassicales > Brassicaceae > Camelina > Camelina sativa. The sequence goes on from NC_141896.1 coordinate 39,498,241, forward strand.
CAAACATATATAGAAATCTAAAGAGAGAACACAACGCATCGAACCATGGAGTACTCGATAAGAGCCCTAATCATAACCATCGTGACAACCTCCATGTTGCTAGGGTTTGGAAGCTCAGATCTGGCTCAGGACAGAGACGAGTGTACGAACCAACTCATAGCACTATCCACGTGTCTTCCGTACGTTGGAGGAGACGCCAAGGCTCCAACAAAAGATTGTTGTGCAGGGTTTGGCCAAGTTATAACGAAGAGTCAGAAGTGTGTTTGCATATTGGTCAAAGACAAAGATGATCCTCAACTTGGTCTCAAATTTAACGCAAGCCTAGCCGCTCATCTTCCCGCCGCTTGCCATATAACGGCTTTTAACATCACTGAGTGTATTTGTAAGTTTTTTTTCTTCTATCTCTCTCATTTGTTGAAGTTTATTTACTATATATAAAGTTTTATGGAGCTTGTTTTTATTAGTATGTATAAGTACAGGTATCATATATGGATGTTTTTGTTCGAGTTCTTCTAATCTTGAAGATCACATACTATGTTATAATCCATATATGTAGTCTAATAAATATTATGAAGAATTCTTTGTTTTAGTTGTTATAGATGCATATACTACATGGAAATGACAGAAGTTCAAAATATATAGCATGAAGTATTTTTAGTTTTGAAGTTTTGGTTATTATGCAATATACATTTTCTTCGTCTTTTTAATATAGTTTTTACCTCTTCTTTTTTTTTTTTTGTTTTTTTTTAAATCTAATTCTGGATATCACATATATACTACATATCCATCGTACGTTCTACAGTTTTTGATATAGACCATAAATATGAAGCATTGTTTCAATTACGAAACTGTTTTGAAATGGAAATTGCAGAAGTTTTTGTAACAACAAAAATAGTATTCATTTTTTATTTTTGATTTTTTTAAACTAACTAGGATTTCCCATTAATTTATAAAATAAGTTAGCTAACGTTTTTGCCTTTTAATTATGGGAAAGCGGTTCTGCATTTACCTCGAAACTCAACATTGGCTAAAGAGTTTGAGAGCTTAGGAAGGATTGAAGAAAATTACAACACCACATCTCCTTCACATAAAGGTAATTTAACTTAACTTATACTCCTTGATCATATTCATTCAATTCTTTTAAATAATTTTCATCGATAACTAGATCGATGATTAGTTACTGACCCATTAAATTTACTGATGCAATAATTTCTTGATATAACTTAAATAGATGGGACAGGAGGAGGAAAAGCTGAATCAGCCAAGAGTAATGGATGGAAGAAGAAGAGTTGGTTGGGTGTTGAGCTTTTAATATTTGCTCTTTTCCCTCTCATCTTCTTCTTTTGATTATCTCTTCTCTTCACTTACACCTTCTTTTATTTAATGTTCCCTTCGCTTTATTTATATTAATGAGACACATGCTGCATGTGTATACACATCTCTATGCATGTAAAAATGTAGTTTTTTTTATATCTAAGCGTACGTAGTACATTTTAGTCCCGTTGTTTATCAATCAGGTCTTGTACGCTAGTGTTATATGGATTGCCGACTTGATATGTTTTTTTTATAATTAATGTTGTGTTTCTTATATTTTATAGAATGATGAAAAAATAATATTTACGTTTGTCGTATTTAATTAGTTTGAGCGTTTAACACATGTTATGTGTATTTAAAATACATTATCCTATAGACGTAAAAAATAACAGCCAGCCAGTCAAGATCCACAGCAAATCAATTATATAATAACATTAAAAAGTTTTATATTACAAATACATAAATAATTAACGTGGAAAAAGGAAATTGTAAACAATTTCGATGAGAGAGTGGAAGTAAGCAAACTTTTTGATCGGAAGTCTTACAAAATATTTACTTAGATAATTGTTCACACTAATTAGATCAAATTAAAAAAATATACTATATTTCTTGATAAGGTTTGGAGTACCCTTCAACGACCGGAAGCGGCAGCTGTGCCGGTAGAGGAGAAAATAATTGTATTTTAGACACTGCAACCAAATGTGACTCCGATCCAGATTAAAATATAACTAATGCTTGAACAACATATATTGTTGAAGAAAAGTGGTTCTTTATCTCTTTTAAAGTCAAACTACAATGCTAAAACATGATTCTAGAGTCACCATCTTAACAAAAATGACTCAGGCTATTATACTAAGAAAATAAAACTTAGCTAATAAAATACGTTTAATTTGTATAACCGATTCTCTACTAACAATAACATTCTTTGTTGAAAAGCACAAAAACCTTAACAAAAACCCTGTAAGAGAAAATGTATGAAACCACAATCTCTCAAAAATCAAGAACAATCGAAATTAATTTACATTGTAGTTGATGAAATATAGCAGTATATATTTTCCTTCTAATCATCAATATTCTCTGCAATACAACAGGTTCACACATCTCTAAAAAAAAAAAAGAAGAAGATTGGTTTGGATTTGGACTTATTCGTTTATATGTATCGAAAATAACACTTTACCAACCCACCCACACAAAACATATCTTGCAAATGTTTAATCTTAAATCAAACAGCATAGCTATTCAAGAATATCCTTTTATAAAAAAAATTCAATTCTTAATAACTATTATATTTCGCAACTTAATCATTTACCATAATAATCTTAAAATTAATGGTCATTGTTGAGCTTATTCTTTTCATGTATAATAACACTTGACCAACCACATCTTGCAAATTTTTTTATCTTAAAATCAAACAATATAGCTATTCAAGAGTATATATATAAAATTTCAATCGTTAAATAACAATTCGCAACTTACTCATTAACCATAACAATTTTTTAAAAAATTAATGGTGATTTTATCAAATTCACCCAAGTAGAGTAGTAGTATTTACAAAATAAATTTCTTCAAAAAAGAAAGTTAGGTAGTATGATCCCAATATGGATCTCTCTAGTTGGACCAACAATGATATAATATGATATTATCCACAACAGGCCCAAATATAATAAAGAGTGTTACACGCCGGTACCAAAATACGAAATATCACGAACATGTTACCTCTCATACACGTGGCAAGTCAAACTACAATAAGGAATCTTACAAACTTTGTGAATTCCCAATTTTACCCTCAACGTTTCTGTTATATATAAAGCCTCCTTAAACCTCAGTGTCATTCAACTCATTAACCAACCAACAATGGCTTCTACTTCATCTTCTTCGCTCGCACTCTGCTTCTGTCTCTTCCTCTCTCTCTTGTCTCTCTCCACCTCTTCCCTAGACTTCGATCTTCCATCTCTCCGTGGCGATGACATCCACGATCTTCTCGAACGCTTCGGGTTCCCGAAAGGTCTTCTTCCGGATAACGTCAAGTCGTACACTGTCTCCGAAGACGACGGCGCTTTCACCGTTTACCTGACTTCTCCTTGCTACGTCGAGTTCGGCGATCAACACGTTTTCTTCGGCAAGAAAATCGTCGGTAAATTCGGTTACGGAGTTGCTAAAAACCTCAATGGAATCCAAGCTAAAGAGGGTTTGCTTTGGTTACCTGTCACCGCCATGACATCTGATCAAACCGCCTCCACGGTTGTGTTCTCCGTCGGATTCCTTACCAAGTCTTTACCTGCTTCCTTGTTCGAAGATGTTCCTTCTTGCTCAAACAAACTCTATTTACGAAATGCTTGAATTCGCCACACCAATGTCTGAACTCTGAAGTTTGTGATTCCAATGTCTGAAGTTTGTATTTCAAAAGTATTTGCTTTGCTTTGTTCCAAGTGGATGTTTTAAACTAATAAAGAGTATGTTGTTATAACTATTGCTCAAAGAGACGAAAGATTTAAGATTTACAGAGATCACAGAAAACAAAATGTCAACAAAACACTATAACAATTTGCCAAAACCAATTAAAAAGAGATTCCTATAAATAAATACTAACACAGATTTAACACCAGAAGAAATGGTGAACAAATGTAACCCACCTCACTTGTCTTGGCTCTCTCTTGGGTCTCTCATATGATCTTGTTAAGACCGGACATGAGTTCTTGTCGAGAAGAAGACGATTCTCATTGGTATTACTCTTGAGCCAGATTTTGCTTCTTCCTCACTCTTCTTGGAAGGTCAAAGGTGGGTTGGTTTCTTCTGAACAATTTGACTCCATTGATTGAGTTTTCAGGTTTCATTTGTCAAGCTTGAAGCACTTGGCAATGCACAATATGGCTCTTCAATGCTCTCCCTGCGATACTCGACCATATATTACTGAGTATGTTCTTGGACTGTCCTTTTACGGCTATGTTTTCCCACACTCGAGGGTCGTTCTTGTCAGGATTCGAGACATCAACCAAACTCATGCTCATGTTGTTCCGGATTATACAAAGCTTATTGTTTAGAGGAACAAGAGCAGCAGCTTCAAGCGACTTTGAGTTTCCCAAATGAACTTTACTGTCCATGAATTTGTTCCATGAATCCGCGGTTTCATCATATACCCTGAGCTTGCATCCGTCCCTACAATCCAATCCGTAAAGGCGACCGTTTAGAGAAGTACACGGATTTCTCCAACCAGAAACCATCCCATCACTAACCGGGCTCCAAGAGTTAACTTCTGGATCATAAGCTTCACTCATGACTAGTTGGTGAGACCCAAGACCCTTGAGAAACCACTTTTTGTCATAAACCACACCGATAAGAGGCACCATTGCTGTGCTCATATCAGCAATAAAACTCCACCTGTTCTTGTTTGGATCATAAACCTCAGCTGAGCGTAGTGTCCTTTGAATCCCTTCACACTCCCCACCAGCTACATACAAACAGTTGTTGATAACACAACAACCAAAGAAATGCCTCTTCCTAAGCATATCAGGTGCCCTGTGCCACTTATTAGTCCTTGCATTGTAGAAAATAACCCTTCTCATTGACCCTCTCAGAGGATCTTTACCTCCAAACAAATAAAGATGACAACCGCTCAAAACAGCACAACCAAACCCAACAGCCTCTGAATATTCTCTAGGAACAGGTGGAAGCGGCTGCCAAATCTGAGAGCTTGGATCAAAAGTATTCCATGAGATCTTCCCATCCCTATCCCTCTTAAAAACATAAACCCATTCTTCAGACATACCAAGTAGCTTCCTCTGAGAGTAAAAAAAGTTGCCAGAAGCAAGCCTGTACCATCTCTTACAGACTAGCCTGAGTTTTCTATGCTCAGCACGAGGGACACGGATGAGACAAGCGACAGCAAGATCGTCAGGGAGACCAGGGAGAAGCGGAGGTTGAATCCTAGTCCTCTCCCTCTTAGAATTCTTACGCCTATGAGCATTGGGATTGATATCAGGTTGAATACAAAGCTTTGATCCAGGAACAAACTTTCTCGCTTCTACAACTGTTTTAAGACCAGAATCTACTCTACAATAGCAAGATACAGAATCCACCTGCAAAAGATATTCCCAATCTCACAAGTCAGAAACAACAAAAAAAAAGTAACATTTAGGGCAGAAAAAAAAGAAAACTACTAAATTAGGAATAGGGTTTCTGAAAAAGGAAACAAAATTGAAGTAATTTTTCCAAGCAAAATCATATCAAAAGTCTCTAAACATTTTTTCCCAGAAATTTTTTTAAAAGGCTTTATCTTTACGAAACCTAAAACCAAATGGAAATCGAGAGAAAACGTAAGAAAGGAAGTTACCAATGGAGCTTGAAGACGAAAACCCCTAGACCCATTTGGGGATTGTCGTTGAGAAGATAGATCCATCTTTTCAAAAACCGAAGCTCATATATATATAAAGACAAAGAAACAGATCGAGAATTCTCAAAACTTGTGTGAACCGATCTCTAAAGAAGAAACTGATGAGAACCCAGAAACCAAATGGTTCAATCTCAGTGTCTGTAATCGGAGGGGGGGGGGGGGGGGGGGGGAAGATTAGAGGGAAAAACGTGAACCACCTTCCACTTCGCTCTCTGAACACAGAAAAATGTGACTGGTAGGTTTGTTTCTCTCTCTCTCTTTCTCTGTTTCTTTAACTCAAGAAGTAAAAGCTTAGGTGTATTAATACAAATACTAGTGTGTATTTTATTTTTATTTTTGGTAATTACAGAATCTAGAGTTAAATGATTAATATTCTATTATTATCGACCTTGAAATTAATGGAGCCAGTAATAAATAGTCAAAAAGTGTGAAAGATTTTGTATACACTTTTTTTTAGTCAACCCATTTGTAAGATTTTTTTTTTGTAACACACTTAATTTACATAAACTAATAGTAAGAGATATATCAATCAGTATATTTTTATATATGCGTTTTTAATTAAATTATATATAATCATATATTTAAGAGGGAAACTTAAAGATTGTGAATGGAATGATAATTTACCGGTGGAAAGAAACATTGATTATTTCGTGTCAATGAGCTAACTTTTTGTTGAAAAGTGGTGAAACAAAAGTTTTAGATTTGGTATTAGATCATTCATTCATTTTAGCACATAATTAGTAGTATTATGGAATTTGGTTTTATGTTATGATTCTTTTGAAAAAAATTTATTGGATGAAAGTCATATTAATCGTCAAACTTAGACGTGTTAATTATAGTAAAACCGTTGTACTTATTTAAAAATGGCGGAATCTGTCAGGGTATATAAATAAATATAATTCTTTTGTTAGGACAACAAACTGTTACGCTAATTGATGCCTTACGAATGGTATGTTTGGACTTTGGACTATATAGTAGTATCCACCGTTTTATTTTTTTAATTAATTAAATTTAAAACCAAAATACATTAAATTATATGTCAATTTTTTCAACCACTTCATCAAAAAAGATTTAAAAGAAGGGGACGATATTTGTCGTATGAAACGGGACACGGCATATTTAGAATAGGTATACCAAAATTTTCAAATATTAGATGTAGAATACTTACAAAACGATGTGTGTGTCTATCCATTATAATAATTGAGGAGTACAAGGATATTTATCAAAATGTTCCCATTTCTCTCGAGAAGGCAACAAAGAGAGAGAGAAAAAAAACTCAAAAAGAGCCAAACATAAGTTAAGTATACTCAAAGTTTTATGTATTCAATATAGTAAATATATTTTCCTAAAGTATCAATAAAACTAAGTTTTTATTTTTGAAAATACTATCATTAGGTTCTTCCAAAAACTTCATTACAAACTTTTAAATCCAAAAAATAACACAAATCTAAAAATATGAATTTTTAAGAGTTTATATTTTAAATTTTGGATTATTATTTAGTATTTTGGGTCTAAGCTTTATTATTTAGGATTTAGTTTTGCAAATTTAAAGTTTAGTTTTAGCTTTGTGGTATTTTAGTAGTATTTTCTTTTCTGTAAAAACCTAGTGATGGTATATTTTTAGAAAGATTTTTATTTTATTTTTTGTGGTATTTTAGAATTACCCTTCAATATATATCTAGGTAACTCATAGTTGTATTTGTGTGTGACATTTTGAATTGATGAGTATTCGATTATTAGGCTCAGAAGAAGAAAAAAAAAATTGTCTTTGGCCGAGAAATTGTAGGAAAGTTTTTATAGATTGATAAATGGTTTAAAGAGGGAGATAAAAATACCAAATTTTTCCATGTATCAATCAAAACAAACAAAGGAAAAGAAAAAGGCTGAAAAGACTAATTGATGTCAATGGATATATACTCATAATTAGAGGTTCCAAAAGGTGCAGTTTTAGTGGATGATTTGTTCTCTTCTACAAACCCAAATTTTGGGGGTAAATTAGAGACTAATATATGTTATATGATCGACAAAATCAAAGATTGTTTTAAGATCTTTTGAATATTTGAGATTATATATTATATGCATGCAAAGTTGCAGACAAACACACAAACATATATACGGTCAGGTCAATATATATCATTGGTATTTAAAGGTCACACAGTACAATACAACAATGGTTAACCTAACAAAAATGGCATCGTTTATTCACATTTAGCTCATCCTTTTCAACCAAACCTTACGTAGAGTAGAAACAATATTCTGCTATTTCTAGATACTTAATTATTATTCTGACCCCCCAAAAAACAAAAAAAGTACAATAGGTTCGATATTTATAGAAATAGAAAGGTAAATGATGAGTGTCAAGCACAATTATGCATGTCAATGGACCAATGATGGCAACTGGCAAGAGTTGCGTCTTAAGAGATGATTTTTCAACAAAACTTTATATTCATATATACAAATGCATAAAGGTAAATATTTGACCATAATTTCATAAACATAATGGTAGTTAGTAGTTATGATATAAATAGTGTCTATCTTAAATTCAGAAATTAAAACCTTACCCATGATAAATTTTCTACCCCTAATTTTACTTTTAATCATAGTCATTGCTTGCCCAATTAATTCTTTGACAATGACACCCCACTAAACCCTAAAGAAAACAAATTGATTTGGTACGCCATACATTGATATTTATACATTCTTCAAAATATGTTACAAAAAAGACTTGTGGTCAAAGTCAATAATAACACTATTACATAGAATTGTATAAAAATCAAACTAGCTTTGGTGAATTTATACCAACCTAATGATCTAATGAAATAAAGTTATTCTGAGATAGAAACACAAACTAATTAACCTTCGAATAACCTTTAAATAAATTAATTTTTGGTTCATGATTTTGAATGGGTAAAATGATATGGTCAATGGACTACTAATGGATGTACAATTCTCTGATGTATAAAAAACTGATCTATTTTATATATTGTACGGTATAACTTACTTGTATCTCTTATTTACATATATCTGTTATATACAACACAGTCATTTACAAACACAGATCATTGGCTCTCTTAAGAGTTAAGAACCATCCTTCAAGGGCTTAAACGCAGCCAAAACAACGGCTACTTTGCATACAAGAAACCCCAAAGTTCCCACCAATATCTCTTTTGGTGTGACTGCAAACGCAGTAAGATCTCCTCCAATGTGACCTCTCACGGCTAAAACCGTCAATCCTATGGCTAATGCAAGGGTCAAAACAGGAATCTTGAGTCTTCCGCTTAGTGTTTGATTGGAGTTTCCGGATGAAGAAGATCCCGGTGCTTGCAGTTCATCAACTGATCTCTGTAAAAGCAGCAAGTAGAGAAATCCCATTGTTCCACCAAAGAAGAAAGCAATGGCGGAACTTTCGCCTAGTGAGAATGAAAAAACCGAACTTCCAAGAAGGATGAGAATTGCATCATAGAGAAGCAGAGAGAGTTTCAAGTTTGCGTATTCTTCCATGCTTTCCTCATTGGAAACCGTTGTACGGTCAACATCCAGAGAAGTAGATGAAGGGATTTGATCAGAGTCAGTGAGTTCAGTGATACGTATAGGCCTGAGTTCCACCATAGATAGGTCACTTCTCTCTCCAAGCAAGAGTTCATCAACTTCAAAATCATATCGGTAACAAAAGGTTTCTGCATCGGTTTCTTTACCCTGAGGATTAACCACCCACAGGCTCACTCCTCCAACTCTCCATTGACCTAAATAATGAAAAGCTAATTCCATAAACACAAAAAAAAATTAATTGTACTAATCCATCCAAGTTCCATGTCAAAAGCGACTAACCAGACTCAAGACCAATCCAAAAAGCTCTGATTTTGCCGAGTTTTGTTCCTTCAAATGTGAATTCATCAACAGAGCCTCTCTGAAACTTGAAGCTTTCACCATTCTCCACAACCTCCGGATCCAAAGATGAAAAATTTGCAGGTATTGTCTGTAATACCGAATCACCCTTTTCGTCTATCAAGCATATAAGAACTCTAGCATTCATATCACTAATCCCTGAACCGAACACATTACTTGTCTGAAGCTTAACCTTATAAAGAGATCGAGTTTCGCTCACAGTGAAAGATGGATTCTTTTTACAAATTTTCACCTCTTCAACTGGTAAGAGACGCAAAGGTCTTGCATAACTCTGGAAATCTGAAAACAGAAACCAAAGGAAACATCTTGAAACACATCACAACGCAAGTGAGATACATAATTGTATATGAGAAGAGAAATTGCGGAAATTTGCAACAGAGTCGGTGGAGGATTGGAATTGGTGTTACCTTGATAATCAGATGTCTTGGAGCAAATTACACCGAATCGAAAAGGACGACTTCGACATGAAAGTTTTCGTCTTTTGCGAAATTGATTTGATGGGTTTGTCGTAATCCTTGCGAAAGTAACGGCCTTGAGACAAATTGATTCCGTCGCCATTGCTGTTGCAACTCTCGAGGTTTACAAAGAGAAATGCCACACGGCACATCACGAACCAGAATAGAAATCACAGAGGAAGGACCTTTAAAAGGCTTTTCGGTAGACGAAACCTTCTCCCTCATAGAGAGTCTCTTCAACATTAAGTATCTATCTCCACATTTGAACCGAACCGAGATCTTAAATCATGTTAATTGTTACGGTTAATGATTGGCTGCTATATAATAAACCGAAATCATTTAAACAAAACTAAAATTTAATCAGGCAAAAGTTCTGCGCTTGAACTTGGATTTGGATCAGTTCATAGAGGTGTATTATATTACCTGAAGGCCAGATTGTAGCAGTGAAGCAACACAAACTGGCTAGTACACAAGGAGATGTAGAGTTTTACTCTGAGGTAGAAGTTTTAATTGAGCTGTGCTCAGCATCGAAACGTAGTAATTAATGTTAATCGGAAAAGGCACAAGACTCTTGGTCTATGAATACATATGCAATGGTCTTTGAATACACCTTAGGGTTTTATTTTACGGTTTATTATATATAGATAGAGAGTGCTTTGGAGGTTTCAATCGGATTAGGCCGAGGGGTTTTACTCTTGTTACTTTACTGTTCTGTTTCAATACTATTATAATTAAGGGTTTTTAATATTACTTGTGGTTTAATTTTGGGATTCTATCTCTAACATTTTGCAATAGTATTCGATAACCATGGCAAGGATCTTTCCGGTAACGTTTTGAAACGGGATTGCGCTAATATCAGAGTCCTTTTTCTCACAAACAAATATGGAAAACAGAGTAATAAAGTCACAACCCTAAAAACCAACAATTATATTAGAGAAACGAAACAAAAAATAAAAGTTTAGGGTTTTGGAGCAGCAGCTGGTTCCTCAAAAGCCCAAGAGTTCTCCCTGCGAACTTCTTCTTCTTCCTCGGGTGTGTAATCGTTCTCGATATTAAAGATCTCTCGAACCTCCTCTGGCGTCATGTCTTTGATGTGATCTGCAACGTTCTGGCTAGTGAGATCAAGAAGGCCTTTGACGTTGAGATAGTTAGCAGCGAGAATGAGTTGAAAGATTGTCTCCAGATCTTTATCCTTGAGAAACTCTGCTTCCCATTCCTTGAGCTTCACGGCTTCTTCTTCAGACACTGAATCATCTTCCTTCTTCTCCTTGGCTTCCTTGCTGATCTCTTCTTCATCATCTACAACATTGACGTGTGTTTTGGAATACTCGATCACCATGGAGAGGATCTTTCCGGTGACGTTTGAAAGCGGGATTGCTTTGTCTGCACACTCGTCTTCGATCATGTGCCTTACGATCTGCAATTTTCTCGCCACCACTTCCTCAATAACGAAAGACTCGCCATCAGAGCTCACCAACTCAATCTTTTTCGAAGACATATTTTGTTTCTGAATTATGCAAAAGCTTTTGGAATGAGAGAGATGATTGTTGAATGACGAATGGAATAAAGAGAGAGTCGAAGAGGGGTCTATTTATAAAGTTTTAAGAGAGTCGGTTTATTGTGTTTTCCTTTTCACAATTGGAAAACATGTCTTTCTTCCTTTTTCTTCCAAGTCCCAAACAAAATAGTAAAAACCAAATCCTAGTATTTATAAAGACACCCAGATATTTTCTTACTTTCTCCATTTTACTCCTAAACTTTTGTTTAGGTACAATTTGATACATTGCTTTTTTTTTTTTTTTTTTTAAATTCCTAGTAGTAAAAGCAGAGTCGAATGCTTGGTTTGTATTCAAAGACACTTCACCTTCAATTTTGTGAAAATATATATGGTTGATTGTTTTCTTTATGATTGTCCATGGAGAATCCTACAAGTTTTAGCTAAAACATTTACAAATATATATGGATGGACACAACCTTGTGAACAATGGGATTGACCAGCTTCAAACATATATCTGAGGTTCACAAAAACAATACAGTAGGATTGTACAAAATTAACAGCAATTTAAAAGATGTTAAAAATTTGTTACGGAACTACGATAAAAATCTCAAACTACTACGGCAGTCTGCCGATATGACTGGCTGCTATATATAATAAACCATGATACAAGAACTTGTTTGGATGAATCAAAAAAATTAAATGTTGGCGAAATCAATGGTTTTCTTCCCGTCGTGACCTTTTCTGAAGAAATGTTTGACGTAATCGGTATAACGAACATCTCTATAAACCGGTTTCTCCCCATTAGCGATCACTTCAAGAAGAGGACCGATCACAGACTCTGGTTTCGGGTTCACGAAAATAGGTATAGAGATTCTGTTATTAGCACCGTTGGCTAAGACACGATGCTCAACACTTTTGTAACGACCGTTACTCATGATTTGCATTGCGTCTCCGATGTTGATGACTAGTGATCCGGAGATGGGAGGCACGTTAACCCATCTATCCGTGGTGAGGGAACGAACGTGGAGACCACCTATCTGGTCTTGTAAGAGGATTGTGAGCGTGGAGACGTCAGAGTGACGTCCAACTCCTACCGTGAGGTCTGGGTTAGGACAAATCGGGTAATAGTTGAGGTTGATACGTGTTGAACCCATGAAGAGTGACTCTTTTGTCTCGTCTATATCTTTCACGTTTAGATTCTCGCCTAGAAACTGTAAGAGTCTCTTCACTAGCGGTTTAGACTCGTTCATGTACTCTAGAGTTTCTTGCCTGACAAAAAAATTTGTGGTAACAATTTGATAAGAAATGTACGTAAAAAGTTTTATAACGTTTGTATCATATTTTACCTGCAAGCGTCAGGCCAAAATTGTGATGCTTCAACTTCAGAGACAAAGATAATCTTTCCACTCGAGAGCTTTCTCAGCATGAGGACTAAAACTTGTACCGTATCTCACATTTGCTGACAAAGAGTTCTCTCTTGACAACTTCCTTTTCTCTTCCACCGGTAAACCAAAGAATCTGTGCGTAGCTGCTTTCATATTTTCAAGAACTTCCATCGAAACGCCATGGTTGATCACTTGAAAGAAACCCCATTCTTCCGCAGCATCACATATGGCCTTCGAGACACTCTTCTCATCAGAATTTGACATGTCGATTACCGGTATGGATTCTTCTGTTTTGTCGTTTACATGAAAGTTGATCAGTCGCTCTTCGAATGGCTGAATGTATTGGTCGGGAAGAATCTTGATTCCGGTTTCAGACAAGCCTTTAACGCCGTTACCTTTGTGGACGACGAAGTTGGTGACTTGGTCTCGGGTTGAGAATTGTGTTTGATGCATTGTGATTTTGTATAGAAAGAGAGTTTTTTAAAAAGTAAATTTTCTTTGAGATAGCCAAGGCTGAAAACTTAGACAAGTCCGTTTTGTTTTTGCCTTTTGGTTTTTCAATTGGTAAAACTTGTTGTGTTAGAGTCAGAGGCTAAATAGAATTTATGATATATGAATACATACAAATATTGCAGAAGATGAAGAGGGACATCATGACAACAACTCCTTAGGAGGCTCTACCCATGTTTTTCGAATCTACATGTATCTTGTTTTCTCGAAATGATGATAGATATGGTTGCACAAATTCAGAATAAGAAAAAAAAGAGTGGTATAGATCATTTGAATATCACTTAAGGCCGAGTGTATATATCTATAGAACTCTACATATTTAGCATAAAACAAAGAGTGTTACTGGCAATATTCTAATAAAACAAAGATAGATAGCCACATAACATAGAGTCCTGCCGTGTGCAAATTTGAAATATATGTTAAAGTTGATAGATAATGGGTGATGGCATAAATAGAGAGATCGGTTTATCATATAACATGTACTTACTTACATGCCTACATGTCGCTTATAAGATGGTGAACGAGTCAAGAAAAACTCGGCACTTCAACTATTTAGTAGTTACTTAAATCCTACTAATAGTGTGAATTAGAATAAGAAAAAAGATTGAAATTTTTTACCTTGAACAACCAAATATACAAGTGTGGGTACTACACAACCTGGTATCAAAACATTCACCAAACAGAGTGTACTTGCAACCTTCAAAATATCAGTAATTGTCTCAATATAAAGCAAAATGTTACTAATCTCCGATTCAATCATGGATAGACAAACGAGTACACATATGGTTTCTCAAAAACATAAACAGATATAGCAAATGAGTGTAGTTGAGTAAACCAAAAGGAATGATTTTTCGACTTACCCATGATTTGAATTAGACTCTTTTCGTCTTTCTCAACACAAAATAATGATCAAAGTTGTCTAATTTTGGTTAAAACCCTTTCAAATTATCAAGAAGCTGTGATTGAAGAAGAAGAAGAAGAACTGAAAACAAACCCCTGAACCAAATCTATGAAATCTAATTTGCAAATGTAATCCCTATATTTTCCATTTCATTGATTTAGAGTCACATAGTTTCCTAAAAACAACAATTTTCCAAATTCCCTTCAAGAACGACATCGTTTCAACAACTTTTGTCTTCTTCAACCTAGTTTTAAATTTTTGGCGGAGGAGGAGGGTGACGACGATAGGACTAGGAGGGTTGTTAATGGGAATTGTAAGATCATTCAGAAGGAAGAGAGCTTCTTCACTTGATATACTCGAGAGCTCCTCGAGACTTCTACAAGGGGCAAAAACTGCAAACCCCATGATGGTTTCCACACCAGAAAAGGTTCCAACTTTGTACTAGTCTTTTTATATCTCTGGTGTTTTGAAAGAGGAGGTCTCACTCACTGTGTAACTTAGAACAGTTGGTTTGAAATTAGATATAGGAAAATATATATTTAACCTAAGGCAGGGCTATTTATGATCACCTTAAGTTTAGGAATATACATGGCTTAAGTTAAGAGACCAGATTCTTTTGGTGGAAAGCTAACAACTTTAACTCAATAGATGATCATTAATAATTGAATGTTGTTTACTTGGTGTTAATCACCAAGTTGTTTTGAATTAGATCTTTTATATGCAACTTTAGCTAAGCTGTTATCAACTAAGTTTCAGTATTTTTACATTGCTGGCTTTAGATACTAGATTCTTTAGGTGGAAAGCTAACTGCAACTTTGGATCATCATTTGAATTTGTTTCTAGACTTAAGTACCTGAAATTGGTGGGAATGCTTACATAATTACATTAAGCTTGTTGTTGTGTGATTCGGCTGCTCTGCTAATGAATATCTATTTGGTTACAGCTGAAACCATATGTATCTCAGAGTGTCGTATACAAGTGAACACAAACGAGTCAACCGAAGCTTCCAAGTAACCATCAGGAGATAGAGGTCAAGGGGAGTGGGAAGCTGCTGCAGACGTAATGGAAGGGAACGAACCATCTGGCATAATAGCAGTATAAAGAGAGTAGTCAGCAGAAGTTGTATATGTTATTGTTACTATTAAAAGATTAATAAACATAAGTTGATGATCACTATGAATCAGTACTGAAACAGAGTTGAAAACAGAGGAGGTTGTTAGATACTTGTCATGATGCGTTATGCAAAATCCCATGTAAACATGTATTAAAACTTCATTAGGCATCACAGTTTTTAGCAAGAAAGAAGTAGACAATGTGTATATTTGGAAACTAATAGACAAGATTGGTTGAATTAAGATATAACAACAACAACAACAAGACATAAAATTGTTATAGCTACCAAATAAAAGAGATGTTTCTAAACAAAAAGTACATAAAGGTTTTTTGCAAATTAATACATGTTGTGTTCATTCTTCAACTAAGATTCTTGAAGTAACGCTTCCTGATTGTTGAGATTTGATGCAGAGACTGGGATCTAAGAGAGATTATTGTCTCCATGGTTATACACAAATAGCGAGAACTGCTGGCTAGGGTTCAAAGATTCTGATCATAACCATAAACTTCATGCTGCATCAACCCAGAGTTACCCATACTAGACATGTTCTGATCACAACCATAAAACTGCTTCTGCATCAACTGATTCAGCCCATAGTTATTCACAGATTCTTGTACTGCTTCTGTGTTTGAGACGCTGCTGCTAATGCTATTGATGTTAGCCATACTAGACATGTTCTGATCATAGCCATAAAACTCCTTCTGCATCCCAAAGTTGTTTACAGATTCTTGTACCCCTGAGTAATGTTCTGTTTCTGAGACGCAAGGATGTTGAAAACTGTTGTTGGTGATGTCACTCATGCATATGTTCTGATCATAATCAGAGAGCTCCTGCTTCATTAACTCATTCTTCAACTGAGATTCTTGAAGTAGCGCTGAGAGATCCTGACTGAGATTTGATGCAGAGACTGGGATCTGAGAGAAAGTATTGTCTCCATGGTTATACACCAGTAGCGAGAACTGCTGGCTAGGGTTCAAAGACTGGGTCTGATGATTCTGAGAGGATGATGAAGCTAAATTCTGATCGAGTAGTTTGCGTTTGTCGTGCGACTCAAGAAGAAATCGAAGCCTTTGTTGGGACGTAGAGAGATTGAGTTCCAAGGACTGAATCAATTGGGAGATTTGGTCGGGAGAGTAGTGATCAGAGATTGGATACTTCAATACATCCACATTTTTCTTCTCCGGACTCGGACTCGTCTTCATCCTCTTGTTCGGATTCTCCTCAAGGAACTCAGAAAGATGTGTGCGTTTTTTGCTTCTCAAGGTTTCGTCTAGCCGACTGTACCTCATAGCCATGTTTCTCACCTTCTCTTTCTCGTTTGGAAACGTTTTTAGGTCTCCTTCAGGTCCGTAGTAGATAACGCACACATCAATTTGACACAAGACAGAGAGTTGTTCTGCTTTCCTAAAGATTGTTAGGAGTCTATTGCTCAAACTCGTTGAAGTTAGGGAGTAAGAAGAAGACGAAGAAGACGAAGAGGGTCGCATGGTGATTCTTGGGCGTTGTGAAAAAGAGAAAAAAGAAAGATGATGAAGAAATATGAAAGGTGAAATATTTATAGAGAGCTAGGGTTAGAAAGATGCGTTTTAGATTTTTCACTCTCTCGCTCATTGAGAAAAAGGAAATTTTACTTTTTTGGTTTTCTTTCACGCTCCCTTCATTAATGAGATTAGAGATTTTCATATCTTCCATATCTTCCATATCTTGCATAGATTGCGTAATTAATAATTTAGCCGTTGGTTTTGATTACAAAAAAAAAAGGTAAATATTTACTTGAAAAAAATCTCATGTATTCCGATTAAAACAATGAGATGTTGATCTTGATCTTTGCATATATATATGCCTTTGATGCACAAGCCACCACTTCTTCTTACTAGATTAACAACAAGTCAACAACACATTGGTCAAGCTCACTTTAGGAACAGAACTTTGTCTTGGTAAGTCTCCTTTGAGGGAGGTTTTGTCTTCCCCTGCTTAAGAGTCTCTTCTTCCACACAGTTTGATTTTCAAATTGTTGTCTGTGTGATGTGATGCTTGAGGGGTTGCCCTGAGCTCGAAGAATTATACATACATCACATTTACATTAGAGATAGAGATTGTGAATTCGACGATCTTTCAGCACTTCACTTTATTGGTTTCTAGCTTTTCTTTGTATTTTTTGTTTTATTTCCCTCTAACTCTGTGTTTTTGTCTTTATCAAAAAGATTAAAATTCTCTGTAACTAAGATTCAATTTATGATGGTGTTTCCTCTGTTTCGTGAACAGCTTCATTACAAAACATGTGAAAGAAAGAGTAGTTTTGGCGACTTTTGTTCAAAGCATCTTTGATCACTGTAAAAAAGAAGAAGAAGAAAAAAAGGTGATATAGCATGGTTCTGTGCCATGAAATCTCTTATACCTTGAAAATTAAATCTCAACCAAGAAATTGTTTTTTTTCGAGTTATCTAAAAGAATGCACATCAAACATCATCAAAAAACAGATGACGAACATCAAAACATTCCGGTTAAAACAATGGAGGGTGTAGCAAAGGAAAAATACTTAGGTTCACCCCTAGGGGTGAACCTGCTTGTTCACCCCCTCTTCTCTCAGCCAATCAGAATCTTCCATCTAATATTTTATTTAAAAATAAATCAAAATTAAATTAAAAAGCAAAACAAATTAAGGAAACAAATTCTGTATACTTTTAATTAAGGAAAGTTAAATATTGGCTTGATTTAGATTTTTAAAATTAGAACAAAATTATATGTCGGTTTGGGTTTACAAATAAAATGATTAGGGTTTAGATTTTACAATTAAAATGAAATTATATGTCGGTTTGGGTTTACAAATGAGGTGGTTAGAGTTTAGATTTTATAATTAGAACGAAATTATATATGTCAGTTTGGGTTCACAAATGAGATGGTTAGGGTTTAGATTTTACAAGTATAACGAAATTATATGTCGGTTTGGGTTCACAAATGAGATGTTAGGGTTTAGATTTTACAATTAGAACGAAATTAGATGTTGGTTTGGGTTCACAAATGAGATGGTTAGGGTTTAGATTTTACAAGTAGAACGAAATTATATGTCGGTTTGGATTCACAAATGAAATGGTTAGGGTTTAAATTTTACAAGTAGAACGAAATTATATGTCGGTTTAGGTTTATTAAAGAGCGGTTTAAGTTTTTAATTTTATAATAAAATATACAGATTTTATTTTCTTATTTAATAAGGGGCTGAATGAATAGATTCACCCTAGGGGTGAACCCAAGTATTGTTCGTAGCAAAGTATCCAAACAACTCATTCATCATCTTTCGTTTTGGTACAATGGCACTTTTATAAAAAAGAAATGAACTGTAAGGGGACATGTTTCTGTGACATGCATCTTTCTTAAACCTTGTAGATTTTTCTAGTATTCATCAAGTGTGATTATATACATAATGAATTCACATTGAATCATCAGAATCTTCTGATTCACTTCTCTCCGGCTCAGCTTCTGCTGGGTTACTACTAGTGCCTGTCTCAGGAGCTTCAGGCTTTTCAACAGGTGTAGGTGAAGAAGATACTTTATTAGTTTCATTAGGAGCATTCTCGTTCGCAGCTGCTTCTTCTTGCTCATTTACCTAAACAAAAAAGAATTCAGACGAATGAAGTTACTAATAAATCGATATTGCCACATCAAAGAAGTAAAATGAAAGTAATCTTACATTTTCTATGGTTCCGCCACTCAAGATATTCAACAAGTCTCTCTCAACCCGCTGTACAAGCTCCGGCTGCAACATTTTGGCAATGACTATGTTAAGTTAACAGAACAGCTATATACAAGAATTAGTGAAGCCTAATTGATGGATTGATAATAATAGTAAATGCAAAATTACATTAAGGTCAGGCTCTCGACGAAATCTTCTCTTTCGAGCATCTTTCATTGGAGGAGTTAAACCATGTCTGTATTCAACTGTATTAGGTGCGGGATCACCCGGCTCCCTAACCATGATCATCTGTGTAACAAATGAAAGCATTCATATTACTTTTTTAAGTCAAAAATTTATAATGTTAGTAAAACAAGGATCGAGTAACTTGATTTTTACCTGACCAATATCAGCAGTTTTGACTAATGCACAATCATCATAAGTTTTAAAAGACTCAACAACAGCAGGAAGATCAAGCAAAGAAGCAGGGAACTCTTCGTTTCCAATCATAAACGTCCCGCTTCTCCCATCCTCTGCAGCAAATTCAATTCACACAAAACCTTAAATATGATTCTCCAAACAACTTAGTCAGATTCAAGAAAGATGCAACAAGAAATGTCTTTCAGCTTCTCTAACAAAACATACAATTCATCAAATTGGTTCAGGAGACAATGCAAATCGATTTATAGACAAAATTTGATTAGTCCCTAATCAGAAATCAGATTCAAGAATGATATATGTCTTTCCAATTATCTAACAACAAATTCAATCCACACAAACCACAATATTAAGTTGCTAAAGGAGACAATACAAACCGATTCCTAGACAAAATATTCAAGAATGTCTCTCCAACATTCAAGAACTCATAACTGGACGCAAGGAGCAAACTTAAAGAACTGAGTATAAGTCCTGAGACTAATTTCCGATGAAAGGACAAAAATTTAAGAAAAAGGAAGAAACTTTGGAGGATGGAAACACAACATAATGTGCCAAAAAAGAGACAAAACCCTAAGAAAAAAAATTGGCACCTGAGAAACACAAATCCAAAGGGATCTCGTCGGAAGTAGAAGCCTCCTCGCTCAAAAGCCTATCAATTCGCTCCGAAACAGACGGTGGAACCCTAAGTATGAACTGTTCTTCCATTAAAAAGGTATGTATCAACGGCTTATAACTCGAAACTCTTCTTGATCTTCGCGAATTGGATTATGCAGAGAGAGAGAGAGAGAGAAAGAGACACGATTGCCTTTGTTTATGTAATGGTTTTTACAAGTTTAGAAGAGAGAGAAAGACAAAACGTTCCAGAAGAATCCTATAAGTTAATTTATTATTTTTATTTTCTCTCCCTTATAAGTTTCAAAATTTATGTTTCGGACCCAAATAGTTATAAAGGTAACAACAAAACCCAGTAGTTGGAGAAACTAATCATCATCAATTTCTCTTAGATAATATTATACCCATTTTGATCCTAAAGAATATAACAACAACCACAATTAGGCCTTGAAAACCTTTAAAAACGGAAGATAATTAACCATAAATTGGAATGGACCATCTATTATATGTAGTTAATCTTTACGGTAAAAATAAAATTTTGAAAGAAAGTTAGGGGTTTAAATGTAAAAGTAAATAGTATAAAGAAACCCTAAGAAGTCGCTCATTGATCAAAATCTTTTCTCCAATTCTCTCTCTCTCTTTGCAGCATCGCTTCTCCGTCAATCGTCACCACCGAACTTTGTTCACTGGTAAACTAAATTTATCTTCTTTTGTTATGATTTAGTTTTCAATTGGAAAAAAATATGATCTTTCTTGAGTAGCGAGTTGTATTTTAGGGATTGGAGTTGGTGATTTCAAAACTATATAGACTAGATTGAATGCTTCTTTGAAGTTGTCTTAGACGCTGGTCCCTCTCTTCCTTGTAAATATCCTACCTTTTTCTGGTGCATGTTCTCATCTTGTTTGTGTTGGCTGAGGTTGAAGAAGCTTCGATTCAATGAGGGGAAGGAGCTACACTCCGTCACCACCAAGGGGTTATGGGAGGAGGGGTCGAAGCCCAAGCCCTAGAGGTCGATATGGAGGTCGTAGCAGGGATCTCCCAACCAGTCTTTTGGTTCGCAATCTACGCCATGATGTCAGGTACATATTTTGACTTCTAAACTGATATAAGACGGGTTCTCTCTGAGTGTATCTTTTTACATTTTTAGGGTTCATGTAAACCATAGTACTTTGTTGTTGACTTTGACACCACCAATCTTAGTGTATCTTCATTTCCTGTCTTTTAGATTAATGAAATTCTTTGCTTACATCTTATCCTTTTCTTCAGGCAAGAAGATCTCAGGAGGGCATTTGAGCAGTTCGGTCATCTCAAGGACATTTATTTGCCAAGGGATTATTATACTGGGTGAGCATTTTAGTAGATAGGACATCTAGTGTTTAAACACTTGATTTTTACATATGTTCTGATTGCGAATAACTCTTTCTTTTCGTCTTCTTTCCACGTTTCTTGAATCTTTTTTTACTACATTTATCTCCCTTTCCTTTTTCCGTTCTTTCATCTCTGTGTGTCTCCTCACGGATATTAGGGCCTTCTGAGAATATTATCAAGTGCGTTGATTTCATAAATCAAATTTAGTCTCCATACATGTTCATAATTTTCTGTGACTTGAGATCATCATTTGTTGAGGTTTTCTGGTGTCGTAGAGGGTGGACTAGTCTTTTTGTATTTCCTTAAGGAGAAGGATACAATTTTTATATGTTGTGAACACACTATGAGGTGAGTTAATTGAAGTTGTTGAGGTTTAGCAGTGAATTTAAAGAATTGAAGACATCAAAGAAGTAATTAGAGTCCTTATGAAGATGTTCTATATGGTAGTGAAGAGTTGAAGTGAAGTTGGGTTTGTATTCTATATGAAGATGAATCAAGTCTTCAAGAAGTCATCTTTTATACTGACACTTGCAAGGCTAGCAGGCAAGTGCTTGCTTATTTTTTCATGTATACTGATATCTTTTGTTGCAGGGGATCATGTTGTGTGAGTTGTCCTTCAACAGGATTGTGTTGTAAAGTGGTGCATCTTCCTCGTCATTTTGTATGTTTGGTTTCTTGTCTGAGATTTTTTCGTTCTATATGTTTAAATGCCAGGGATCCACGAGGTTTTGGTTTCGTTCAATTTGTGGATCCTGCTGATGCTGAAGACGCAAAACATCACATGGATGGTTATGTTCTTCTTGGCCGTGAGTTGACTGTCGTGTTTGCAGAAGAGAACAGGAAGAAACCGACTGAAATGAGGGCAAGGGAGCGTGGTGGAGGAAGGTGCATGGAGCTTTCTCTTTTTGAAGTATACTGTTTATCATCAAATATTCGAAAAGTTTTTAACATTTCTTTTGTTCGTATGAGCAGCAGATTTCGGGATAGAAGGCGTAGTCCCCCTCGCTACTACTCTCGCTCTCGTTCTCCTCCCCCTCGACGTGGTAGATCTCGGTCACGGAGCGGTGGCTACTATTCTCCTCCCCCTAGAAGACACCACCCAAGGTTTCTACATGTTTCTGTCTGAGCTCGATTAGAAATTTCTCCACCCGGTTGACTTTTGAATGCTCACTAACTCTCTATTGTCACAGGTCCAGGTCAATCTCGCCCAGGGAAGAGCGTTATGATGGGAGGAGGTCATACTCGCGCTCACCAGCCTATAATGGCTCAAGGGGTCGCAGTGTAAGTCCAGCCAGAGGTAAGAGCCACAGCATAAGCCCCAGCCCTAGAAGAAGCATAAGTCGTAGTCCTAGAAGAAGCATAAGCCGTAGCCCTAAAAGAAGCAGGAGTCTGAGCCGTAAGAGAAATAGGAGCTTGAGCCCGAGAAGAAGCGTAAGCAGGACCCCGAGGAAAAGCAGAAGCAACACTCCTGAACAAGCCAGAAGCAGGAGCCAGAGCCCGCATGATGGAGATCGTTCACCAAGCCAGTGATTGATTCTTCACTCTTTTGCTAGTCTTCTCTAGATTATGGTTGTGTTGCGTACCCTTATTCTAAGAAAATTTAAGATAATACTTAAAATATGAGAATTTGATGTATGGGTGGAATTTGGCTTTCTTATATTATGATCTATGGAGCATGTGGGAACATGGTACTGTTACTCTTATGTTCTTTTAAGATATAACCTTGGGTTTTTGTGGAAGTTGCAAGGTTCGTCAGGTCAACCAATCTCTTTAAGAGATCCATTGATTCTATTTAAAAAAAAATGTGTGTTCTGGATGGCTTTGCATAAAAATGTGTCACCTGATAATATATTCAAATCGTGCGTACCTACTTCCTTGGTGAAATGGAATTATTCACAGGAAAATGGTGTGTTTAGTGGAAACGGCCAAGACGGGTAGATTTGGTTTCTTTGATGACTCAAGAACTCAGTAGAGTCAAAGAGACAAAGACTATGGTCCCATTTTACCCGAGGAGTAGTTTTAAGTTTTCTTCATAAAGATCAAACCTTTTCTGTTCTAAAACAAAACAATTTGAGTTTCCTCATTGAACGGACAGTACGGTTTTTGCTATTTCCATTCTTGTCCACATAATCTAACCTACCAGTCTACTACCACCGTTGGCAAGCTTTAAACTTTTTTATGCACCAAATTAAAAGGCGATAACTTGCATAGCGAGAGAGAGAGAGAGATAGAGAGAGATGTGGAAGAGCATAGGAGAATTGAGTTGCGATGATTATGTCAAAGCTGGATTGACTTTGGAAGACGCCAAGGAATTTGAGAAATTGGTGAGTGATGTGATTTCAAAGGCTACAGAGACTGATCCAAGAGATCAATGGAAGGCTTTGGTGGATGAGAGTGTGCTTAAGCCATGGCATCCTCATCCTCTGCATCAGCTTCTCTATTACTCTGTCTACTCGAATCGGGACTCCTCTGTTCATGGCCCTCCTCTCTATTGGTTTCCTTCTCCGTACGTCTCTCTCTCTCTATTTTCTTTCTCATTTCGAAGTTCTGAAATCTCTTTAAAGCTCAGTGTCTTGTCTATATCTTCTTCTGTGTCTTTAGATCTCAGTCAAAATCCACAAATTTGGGGAAGCTGATGGAAACTCACGGGTCAAGGCTTCTTGGTGCTTCATATAAAAACCCTCTTGAAAGTTTTGAACTTTTCAGGAGCTTCTCAGTTGAACACCCTGAAGTAAGCATTGATGTTGAATGTCGACAAAAATGAATCTTTGTGCAAGCTCGCTCTGGTTTGGTTAATTTTATATTATTTTCAGGTTTATTGGTCACTTGTTCTCGATGAGCTTTCAGTTGTGTATCACACTCCTCCGAGGTGTATACTTGACAAATCAAAACCTGAAGGGACATGGCTTCCTGATGCAGTTCTTAATATCGCTGAATGTTGTCTGATGCCTTCAAGCCATCCCAAAAAGGATGATCATAGTGTGGCTGTTGTATGGCGTAATGAAGGCTTTGATGATTCCCCAGTCAATCGTATGACAATTAAAGAACTCCGCGAGCAAGTAATGTATGTATAACATGAAAGTCTTTATCAATCATTGTGTTGTGTGATCTCATTATTAAGCTTCCAGTGGTACATATATACTTGAAAAGGTTGGTGGCAAATGCTATAAGTGGAAGTTTTGCAAAAGGTGACACAATTGCAATCGATATGCCAATGACAGTCGAAGCAGTGATTATATATCTCGCAATCATATTAGCTGGTTGCATTGTTGTCTCCATCGCAGACAGCTTTGCAGCTAAAGAAATTGCAACAAGGTTGAAAATTTCCAAGGCAAAAGGCATATTCACTCAGGTTTGTGACACAGCCTGACTCACATCTTTTCAGCTTGTATTTATCACGTACCATGTCAGATATGTCTGATTGCGTTTTCAGGATTATATACTCAGAGGAGGTCGAAGATTTCCTTTATACAGGTGACAAATTTGATATCTATGTGGCTGATTTTGCAACTCCATGAACAAAAAACATAATTTATATCTTTATTTTTTTTGTTGTTTATCATGTAGCCGGGTGGTTGAAGCTGCACCATCTAAGGTCATTGTCCTCCCCTCTTCAGGGACTGAATTGTGCGTTCAGTTAAGAGAACAAGACATACCATGGATGGATTTTCTTTCCAATGGTCTTAGGTAAATTGTTTATATCTCTACATTTGCAACCACTTGGAGAGAGTGTAGATGAGACATGGCTTCAATTTGGCTTGCAGTGGAGATAACTACTATCGTCCGAGTTATCTACCTGTAGACTCTGTGATTAACATTCTCTTCTCATCTGGAACGACAGGTAAAGGAAAGATGGTCAAATTGTTGTAGACATGTTTAGATACATCTATTGATCCAGTCTTATTTTTTTCTTAATTAGGTGAACCGAAAGCTATACCATGGACACAGCTCTCGCCAATTCGTAGTGCTTGTGATGGATGGGCTCATGTTGATGTCAAAGTTGGTAATATATATTGTTGGCCTACAAATCTTGGATGGGTAATGGGACCAAATCTTATATTCTCCTGCTTTCTAACCGGTGCAACTCTCGCTCTCTACAACGGGTCTCCCCTTGGCCGCGGTTTTGGAAAGTTTGTTCAGGCAAGGCACCTCCATTTGTTGTTTCGTTTTCAATCTTGGTAACATTCGATAAATCCTCACTTACTTGTGCTTCATATGTACTTTAGGATGCTGGAGTTACAGTTCTCGGCACTGTTCCGAGCTTGGTGAAAACTTGGAAGAGGATCAACTGTATGGAAGGGCTTAATTGGACAAAGATAAAGTAAGCAGCAGCAAACCTTGGTTTATTCGGTTTTATATGTTTTGTGGTTTTCGGAGAAGACTTGACTCAGGAGCTATTGTGCTTTGTTAGATATTTCGCCACCACAGGAGAAGCTTCCAATGTTGATGATGTTCTCTGGCTTTCTTCTAAAGCTTATTACAAACCTGTGATTGAAGTCTGTGGAGGCACGGAACTGGCTTCTTCATATCTCATAGGAAGCCCGCTTCAGCCACAAGCTTTTGGAGCGTTTAGTACACCATCCATGACAACTAGAATTATCATCTTCGACGAAAATGGTGTCCCATATGTAAGAAACTGAAACTCTTGGACGTTTGGCGGTCTGTTACAATATTTCTCTAAGGCTGTACAGAGGTTGATTAAGGCTGTTTTTGCAGCCGGATGATCAACCGTGTACTGGAGAAGTTGGTTTGTTCCCGCAGCACCTCGGGGCCTCGGATAGACTTCTGAACGCAGACCACAACGAGGTTTATTTCAAGGGAATGCCAATGTATAAAGAAACAGTGAGTAGTTTTAAGGCTTCAATATATATACAGCTAAACCAAATTGCAAACTGACATCACTTAAATTATTGCTGTGTTCTGTTCCGTTCTGCAGCGACTTAGAAGACACGGTGACATCGTGAAGCGAACGGTAGGAGGATATTACAATGTTCAAGGCAGAGCTGATGATACCATGAACCTTGGAGGCATTAAGGTACTACATTGTATGTATATACACAGATTCGTTTGTCTTGGGAACTTTTCTTAAGTTTCATCTCTTGTATCTATGTTAAAACGCAGACAAGTTCTATTGAGATCGAACGGGTGTGTGATCAAGCTGATGAGTGCATCTCAGAGACGGCTGCAGTCAGCTTAACACCGCCGAACGGTGGTCCAGAGTTGCTGGTCATATTTGCCGTCTTGAAAGAAGGGTTCAAGAAACAGAGTGAAGAAGAGCTAAAGATGAAATTTTCAAGAACCATTCAAAAAGATCTTAATCCTCTCTTCAAGGTAATTTAAAATCTTGATGGTGTTTTCGCAAATTCAAAGATACAAAAAAGAGCTCTTCTCTCTGCTTAAAAATGGATTTGCAAAAAACAATGCAGGTGAGTTTCGTGAAGATTGTGCCTGAGTTTCCAAGAACAGCTTCTAACAAGTTACTGAGAAGAGTCTTGAGAGATCAGATGAAGCAAGAACTATTATCCTTACGGAGTCGAATATAAAGGCCCCTTAATCTGTTGAGTGAACTAATTGATCTACAATCTACATGACTGAGTTATAAAGTAAAAAGACTTGATTAAATCAAATCAACCTGGTCAATTCACTTGAATTCTCTAACCATATTCACGTACTTTTATGATTAAACAGTACTTTGTTGTGTTTGTGCTTGGTGTTTATGCTTATGTGCTTGTTTATACAATTTCACTTTCATGCAAATTTGTAATAATATTACATATCTCCTTAGGACGCGATCGAGATAGAGGATGTGTGCCTTCACCTAAACACTGATGAACGCTTTAACGAATTGGGCCTGACTAAAACACTGTCGTATTTGGGAAAAAAAAGAAAGAAAGAGAAAATAACGAATTGGGCCTGACTAAAACAATAATGGGCCAAGAACAAGAAATTAAGAAATAGGAAGAACAAAAAAAAAAAAAAAACCCTAAAGGGCGCGTTTGGATCTGGATTTATGAAACAATGGACGAGAGATTTCTTGTTGAGATGATTTTTTTTACATGTAATCGAAGATTTTTGATCAAGCAGAGATAAATAAAAAAACCCTCTGCACATCAACAACAAGAGAAGAGAAGAGAAGATCGGAAGCTACAAATTTGACAAAGTCTTCCAATTCCGAACGCTTCCAAGACCATGTTTTTGGTGGTTTAATTTGCACAGAGAAAAAAGGATTGAACTTGTTTGCTCCAAGTGATGTGGACTAATGTTTTCAGAATTGTAAGCCCTTCTTTTTTTCTTCTTTCTTCCATTGTGTGGTTTCGAGAATTGACTTGTTCGTAATACTTCGATTGAATTTTTCTACCAGGGTGGTCTACATAACGTTTCGTGGTTTCAGTTTCTTCCCAGTGAAACTGAGCTGAATCCTGGCTCTGATAGAAGGTTAAAGCTTTTAGCTTTTTTTTTAATCAATGGGTAGTTTTTTTAGTTGTTACTTTAATGTGATGATAGTGTACTAATTATTATTCTGGAGATTTTTTTGTTCAGTTCAAGAGCTGAGCAAAACGATGTTGCAACGTATCTTGTGCTTTCCTCTCATCTTCGGTTGCAGAAGGAAGGGTTTCTTACCACTTGGACCAATTCTTTTGTTGGACCTTGGGATCCTTCTCAAGGTTTATACAACCCTGGTAAAAAGCTCACACTCTGCTTCTTCAATTTTTGTAACTTTATTATAGTTGTGTCTGACCATCCTTCCTCGCCGCTGCTCAGATGAAAAGATTAAGCTTTGGCTTTTTCTACCTGGGCGTCACTCATCAATAACTGATAAAGCTCAGGCTGCTGTCTCAAAGCTTAGAGGTATATTTTTTTCCGTATGATTTTATTACATCGTTTTTCTCCTCAATCTATTCATGATTATGACAGTTTAGTGCACATGTTTGTGGTGTATTGGTATACATGTCCTTACTTTTCTTTTTCTCTTGTTGAAAGTTGTTGCGTCAGGAATTTGGGTAGCACCTGGGGACTCTGAAGAGATATCAGTTGCCTTCTCACAATCTTTACGTAATTGCATTGAAAGGTTAATTTTTTTTTTAATGATCCCCTTCTGGCGTAATGGTTAGATTAAAGACTTAATGGATTGAAATATCATATTAATATGTTTGATATTGCGACAGAGCATTAACCGGACTTTCCTACATGAGATTTGGAGATGTGTTTTCAAAATTCAGCCCTCAAAGCGAAGAATATTTGAGGTATCTGCAACCTCTCTTTCCATCTAAGAGAGACCGTACATTATAATCGCTGAGTTTGTTTATTGACCTTTTACCTTAAAGCAAATATATCTTCTTTTTTTATCGTTTTTTTTTTCTTTGGCTTTTCAACCATATCTCATCCTATAGCTTTTATTCAATATGGGTCTGCGAGACCTTTGTTTCCTGAGTTTAATTCTTAAAATCGAAAGAAGTCTATGATTGGATCTGTGTCTCGTCTCCTGGCTAATGCTCCTTGGATATATATGCAGGAGGGGACAGCCTACTGTTGAATTCATCTTTGCTGCCACCGAAGAAGCAGTTTTTGTCCATGTCATTATATCTGCCAAGTCCGTAAAGCTTTTTGTTATATACGTTCCAAGTTATGGTTTAGTGCTTCTCATAGTTATTGTGAAACTAAACTATGATTTTTATGCTTGAAGGAATGTCCGGACACTTTCAAGTGGCGATGCTGAAAGACTGTTAAAGAGTTCCTTGAAAAACTCAAGTCATAAGCTTCCAGGTTAGTCATTTTTCTATCATCACTTGGAATGCTAAATTATCCTACTACCTAGGATAAATCAAAAGAAGTTGGGAACTAGTTCTAGATGTTAGTTGGCCTTTTCCTGCTTTGTACTGTTCTACTAGCGTATTAATGAGAGCATGGGACTTTTGAACTCAAGTTTCAGTGCATCCACTCCTAAAAGAAGCTAGTGCACTCTTGTACACTTCCTGACTTCTCTTAGCAAAGATTTAGCATCTCATTTTTTTTGCATGGCACAAGAGCGTACCTGTAATATTTTAAAGTATTACATATGATTCTTCGAAGCCAAAATTTTTGAGTTTAGATTCGAAATGATTTGTGCCTTCTTACACATGCTTCAAGAAAGATAAGAACTTTTTATTTGATAGAAACACTTCTCACAAGCTTATGTTATTCCCACCAGTGATTGTTTCTCCTCATGGTATGCGGGGCAGCCTCACTGGATTCTGTCCTAACGACCTTGTCAAGCAAGTCTACTTCAGGTGCAACTCATACCTTTGCCTTTCAGTGTCCAAGTCGACATTTTTGTGAAGTGCATAACTCTTTTTCTGATGATATAAGATATTTTTGTCACACAGTTCTGGAAACTTAAGGACTTCGAGTGGATATATTGGTCTCCCTTCTCATGTTGGTCGTGGGTCCCGTCTGATAAATGGGAATCATTCATACGTGGAAGTTACACTTGGTTGCTGCCAAAATAGAGATGACAACACAAGTCAAATGAATTCGACCTGTGCTGTTAACTTGCCCCATAATCAGTGTCCTGAACCTTCTGTTGGGAGTAAAGATCACCGGAAAGGACAACCAGATCCTTTATCAGTGTGTGAAAAAAAGTTCATATATCCAGCTGAGGCAGTGCTTGTGCCGATCTTACAGTCGTCATTTGCTAAGTTTTCTTTAAAAAGGTAAACCGACTAGGTGAGGAGGTTATTTAGAATTTGTTGACTACTTAACGGTAAGATCCAGATTGGGTTTTTGTTGAGTTTCATAAATGAATTCAGAAAATAGACTCTGTAGGGTCATAGTGAAAGGGTTTTTTAGGAATTGTTTCAGACCCATGTTAAGAAGACATAATACTTCTGATATTTCCTCAGCTTGGAGCTGATGCAAGGTGAAATCATACTTGCAGATTTTGGCTTCAAAATTGGATAGGCCCGTCACTGGCAGGCTCGTCGTTATATATGCACTGGTGAGTCTTTTTCTTTTATCTCGTCTACATTTTGAACATCGAAGGAAACTCGTTAACCAGAGAGGTCTATGGTTTGTAATCCTCATGATTTGAAGCTCCATAGGAGTGAATCTGTGGCATTTTGGAGTTTTGTTCCAATATTATGCTTAACGATTTTATTTTCCATTATAAAAGTCTGTTCATGATCCCTAAACATTTGAACTTTACTTCATGCAGGGCTGGTGATTTTGACTTCCTTGGAGCGTCTGGAAATAAGAGTGATGGGTTTTATGAAAAAAATGGTTACAATAGCAGTGGTAGTAGCCGTAATAGCAGCATTAGTTCAACAAGTAGCGCTTCTAGCGGAAGTGGCTGGAGGATGACTTCAAGAACTGGTGATCTTGACGCTGATGCAGATTCTTTGACGTGTAGGCAATCTGGTCTAACTTGTAATGATGATCGCTCAAAAATGGTATGACTTATATCTATGGAAAGGGTGGAGATTGCATTGTACTGATGAGGAAATTGAATTGTCGGTTGTAGCATGAACGTGCTTGTTACAATAGATCAACATCATATATTGTTTTCCTTACTATATATAATTTCATGTGCCTAAATAAATTTCTTTGCAGGGTTCAAAGCGGCCGCGAACAGGGATGGCAGAGTCTTCCGGTCAAGTAGGTACTGTCACTAATGCACCTATTCAAGAAGCAGATAAGTCAGGAGTTGATTACACTAAAACTAATAAGCTGCTGTTCCAGGCATTGAAAGTGATCAAATTGGTTGGGATTGGGATGATGTCGATGATGATGATGACAGAGAAGGTGGCATGGATATCAGGGCACTTCTTTCAGAGTTTGGAGACTTTGGTGACTTCTTTGAGAATGATGCATTGCCTTTCGGGGAGGTAATTCCTGTTTTCTGTTGTTATCTATCATAATAATCAAGAAACTATTATTTTCATTCCATATACTGGTGAACGAATTGCAGACCTTGCATAAGCTCCGAGATCTAGACTGTATCCCAGAGATGTTTGGGAGGAAGGGTTGTTTGCTTCCCTTTCCCCATTCCTGTCACAGCTCTTTTTGTCTTCGCTCATATTGCCTTTGGTGTTTAAACCTTATCTATCTAATTAATCACCTTATTTCTTATGTTTTTGTAGCCACCGGGAACTGCAGAGTCGCATGCGCTCATGATTCCTCCAGAATCTGCTGATGTAGGTTCCAGTCCAGTTGATATGATGGATGTATCAGACCAAATCGTATTGCCTGTTGGGTTTTCCTCTTTTGAGAGCTTTAATCCTGTTCCTCCTATCATAGATGAGTGCCTTATTAAAAGTCAAGATGTTCCCAACAGCAGTATCACCTCAGTTCCGTCAAATCAAATGTCAATCTCTTCTACTGGTGAGTTCGATCATTTGATGAAAGCAGAAGCTATGATGACCTTTGCCCCTGAGTATGGAGCTGTAGAAGCACCTATGAGCGAGATTTCCTCCACGTTTTTCAAAAGCCCATATCTTCCCAAATCTCATAAAGTGGAGAGTTCAAATTCAAGAACGAGTAATTATGTTTATGGAGCCACACCACCTGCCACTGATTCTGATGGAGCAGCTGATAAGATTTTGTACGGATCAAAAGCATGCATTGGTAACAACGATGGCAGAACTTTGTTTAGTTTGAAGAAGCATTACACTCAAGTGGAGGGTAGAAAGGACCAACTACCTACTGTTATGAGTGACAACAATAGTACAAAGGAGGGTGTCTCTCAATCAAAACATTCAAAACATAGTTCTGCTAATGCTGTTAAGATTGTGCAGGGAAAAAAGACTGATGGTATAACTGCTGTTGTTAGTACGTTATTATCTTCAAAGACCTTGTTGGCAACAGACGTAGGAAGCGTTATGTTCCAAGCTTTCATGTGTAGGATGCGGCACATAGCCACTTCTTCAAAGCTTAGTTCACCTGTTAGTCTGACTAGGCTTAGTGGAAACTTTTTTCTGAACCAGCTGCCAAATGAGCCTAGTACTCTCACAGACAACATATCTGCAAGGAATGAGATATATAAGAAAGATATACCTACCAGAATAGCTGGAGGTTTTGACGGAGGAATGTTAGATAGCCACATGAGTGCACCAGTTGGCGTATGGCGGACTGTTTCAGTCCCAAAAACAGCAAAACCTGCTAGTTCGCCAAATATTGAAGCAGGCTCATCCTTGCCCCATAGTTCATTTAGCGAAGACAGCTTGCTTTCTTATGGTCAAAGGCAGCCACTGCAGGAACTCCTAGATGGAATAGCGTTACTTGTACAACAAGCTACTTCTTTTGTTGATTTAGCTCTGGATTCAGATTGTGGAGATGGACCCTATGGCTGGCTTGCACTGGAAGAGTTGTGGAGACGGGAACTGTCATGTGGGCCCTCTGCTGGCCATGCAGGTTGTGGGGGGACTTTGGCTTCCTCCCATTCTCTGGACATTGCTGGTGTAAAGCTAGTTGATCCACTCTCAGCTGAGGTAAGCTTTAAAATGGTGTAAGATGCCAGGGAAATGAGGGTATCCAATATCTTTAACGTTCTTAATTGTTAGTTTGGGCTAGACTAATTAAGTAGTCACAGTTTTATCTTTAGAAGCTTTGAGCTTGATCATATTTCTCTTGCTTGTGCCTCTTGTCTTCTCTATGCGACTAGTTGTTAAATATTTAGTACACAATGATACTGTCTGTCAGTTTAAACCTGATTCTGGAGCTTTCTTTCTATTTCAGGTTTTTCCTTCATCTGTCATCACTTTACTGCAATCTGACATCAAAACAGCTCTGAAATCTGCATTTGGTCAGTCAGATGGTCCATTATCTGTTACAGATTGGTGCAAGGGCCGGAATCAATCAGGGGATGGAGGATCTATTTCTGAGGGATCTACTGCTGAGTCAGCCCTGACTGAAGGTAGAACGCGAATTCTGATTATTTCCCTGTCTCACACTGGCTTATCATCTCGTTAAACTCTACTGTTTCCACTGTGTTTTTTCTTTGATATCTAAGAGCAAATGGTGTCAACGTATCTCTGATGAATCTAATTCTAATAATTATCTTGGCAAACAAGCAGTGTCAATTGATGGCGGGAAAGGAGAAGAGACGACTCAGAGCCAAGACATATACAGTTCAGATTTACTCCGACCAACACTTTTTGTTCTTCCATCACCTTCTATACTTGTCGGGTATGTATGCAGTTATGCAGATGTCCGTCTGTTCTATTAGCAGTGTTCTTTAGATAGAATTTGGTCTTGATCAAGATGCCCTTGTAATGGGGTTATTTCCTGAAGTATTATAATGTCCTTTTGTTAGGATATCTTAAATCATTTTTACATACTACATTTCTGGTGATTTAAATATCTCGATACGTATGCATCTTTTCCCTGTGACAGGTACCAAGATGACTGGCTTAAGATATCGACAAACTCCTTGCCACATTGGGAAAAGGCCCCTTTTGAGCCATATGCTCTGCCAAAAAATGTGAGTTTTCAAGGAATTCATCTGAAAGATATTATTTGTCTTCTTGCAAATTAGGCCAGTTAATAATCTTCTCCATCGAAAGTTAACCGTGGGAGTCATTTGTTTCCTTTCGCAGATTAACTATACTGTTGTATGCCCGGATATTGACCCTCTAACCTGTGCTGCTGCTGATTTTTTCCAGCAACTTGGAACTGGTGAGTCGACGAGTTTATCAATTGTGAAAGAGGTTTTGCTCAAACATGATAGGAATTAGTTTCTGATAAAAAATGTTTCTAGAGGAACAAGAGTTCTGACATTTTCTCATCATTTCTTTTGATTTATTTTTTATTGCATAGTTTATGAGACGTGTAGACTGGGAACCCATTTGCCACAGAGCCTGGGAAATCAAATGGAAACAGACGCTGGAAGATTATCCTCATCTGGATTTGTTCTGCTTGATTGCCCTCAATCGATGAAGATTGAAAGCAATAACACATCGCTTCTGGGATCTCTCAGCGATTATTTTCTGTCTTTGTCGAATGGGTGGAATGTGAGTAGCTATCTGAAGTCTTTATCAAAAGCGTTGAAAGGCCTAAAGCTTGCGTCTTACCTTTACACAAACCAGAAAGAAGGATCAGGGAGTCCTTGTATGGTAAGTATAAGTTGAGAAATACATATGTTAACTGAGATTAGTATTCTTCTACCAAGTGTAGCTGTTGATACTTGTTGCCTTCTATTTCTTATAGGTAGTGTACATAGTATGTCCATTTCCTGACCCTTCAGCAGTTTTAAGGACGATTGTTGAATCGTCTATAGCACTTGGATCAGTAATACAGTCAGATAGAGACAGGAGATCGATACTTAACAGTCAGGTTGCAAGGGCGTTTGGTAGTTCTGCTGCTGTTGACGAAACATCAATATCTCACATTCCAGTGCTTTCAGGGTTTAATGTCCCCAAATTAGTTCTACAAGTGGTGTCTGTTGATTCTATTTTCCGTATAACAAGTCCAAGCTTTAATGAGCTTGTCATTCTCAAGGATACTGCTTTTTCTGTCTACAATAAAGCTCGGAGAATTTCACGAGGAGTGCCTAATGATGCATTTCTGTCATCATCTTTATCCAGCAGATCCTCTTCAGCGTTGACACCAATGAGCTCTATTTCAGGAATCTGGAAAGACTGTGTTGGTTCTCGAATGACAGGTTCTACACATCCTAGAGATGGTGAAATGGATGTTAGCTTGAGAACGGGTGGTTGGGATACTTCCTGGCAAATACCAAGATCTGGAGGATTAAGCTGCGATCCAAACAGAAATGGGGATTTTTACCTAAATGATGAAATTTTCTATTTATTTGAACCACTTTTCATTCTTTCTGAGCCTGGTTCTGTGGAGCGTGGAGTTTCACCTACTTTTGGCGGCTTGGGATCTGAGTCTTCAAAGCCAATACCTGAAGATGGTGGCAGAGGTTCTGGACCTGGCTTGAATTCAATGGAAGGTATAACATCGGGATCAAGCTCCCAGGGTGATGCATCCCAGCTTGAAGGAAAGGCTATTCCAAGTTTACATTGCTGCTACGGTTGGACGGAGGACTGGAGATGGCTTGTAAGCATCTGGACGGATGCCAGGGGTGAATTACTTGACACACATATATTTCCCTTTGGTGGAATTAGCAGTAGACAGGATACGAAAGGGCTGCAGTGTCTTTTTGTTCAAGTTCTGCAGCAGGGATGTCAAATACTACAGGCGTGTTCCTCCCCTGACAATGGATCTTATAAACCCAGGGATTTTGTCATTACACGCATTGGGAATTTTTTCGAGCTTGAATACCTAGGTAAATTGTTTTCTTTTATACCTCTCTTTGACCCTTCCATTCTGTTCTTAATCTGATATTTCATCCCTCTCTTATTTCAATTGCGCCTGGGAATAGAATTCTCTAGTATTGTATGGTACATAACCCTGGTATTTTTTGTCTTGCTACTGATATAACAGAGTGGCAAAAGGCAATTTATTCAGCTGGAGGTCCTGAGATTAAAAAGTGGCCTATTCAACTTCGACGTTCTGCGCCTTCTGGAATAGCCTCCAATAGCAACGGATCTTCCTTGCAACAGCAGGATCTGAGTCTGATTCAAGAGAGAGCCTCATCAACTAGCACACTCTACAGCTCTCATTCAAAACCATCGACCTTTGTGAAAGGCAGTATGGGGCAATCTGCTGGAAGAAAGCAGATAATGGGTGGGCAAACCATTTCTGGTACTCCAAGGGGATTGTTTCAGTGGGTTCACAGCATCAGTTTTGCTTCTATTTCACTTGATCATTCTCTACATTTTGTTCTTCCAGCTGAGTTGGTTTCTGCTGGTCAGTTTTTTTATTTGTTCATCTCATTTCTATATGTATATATATATTTTAAATTTTCATAAGATATGGAGCAAGATACTGACTTGCATAGTTATTTGCACAATTATGCAGGAGGTGGCCAGAGCAGTACTGGTATGAGTTCAGTTAATTACATTGAAGGTTTCACTCCTGTCAAATCTATTGGGTCTACTGCTTTCTCTTACATGATGATACCATCACCCAACATGCGCTTTCTTCACCCAAGTCCTCTCCAGCTTCCTACATGTTTAACTGCCGAGTCACCTCCACTTGCTCACCTCCTTCACAGCAAAGGATGTGCGATCCCCTTGTCTACCGGATTTGTTGTTTCAAAAGCTGTGCCTTCCATGAGAAAAGACTCGAGAATTAACGTGAAAGAAGAATGGCCATCAGTTCTTTCTGTAAGTCTCGTAGACTATTATGGTGGTTACGACCATGCTCATGACAAAATTCTTCAAGGAATCATGAAGCAGGGAGGAGGGACCAAAGAAACTAGAGATTTTGAGGTTGAAAGCCATCTTATCCTCGAGTCAATTGCGGCAGAACTCCATGCTCTATCATGGATGACTGTTAGTCCAGCATATCTGGACAGGCGTACGGCCTTGCCATTTCACTGTGATATGGTTCTGAGATTGAGACGTCTGCTTCATTTTGCGGACAAAGAACTCTCCAGGCTACCGGATAAGTCAAGGGTTTAAAACATTGGTTGAGCATGCAGATCACTAAAATTCTCTATCAGAAGATGAGACCAACCTTTCTGTGAACTTCATCCTGCACCTCCTGAGTAGTCTTGTCATATTTAAGGCACATAGGTTTCTCGGGCTAGTTCACCAGTGCTATATGTTATAATAAGTAGGAAGAAATGTTGTAGATGTAGTAGATGTAGTCCCGGTTTTGATTTGGTGCTTATGAAATCTGTAAAAATTAGCATTTACGGCTTGCTCTACTGGTTCTGATTCACTTAAATGCATAGGTTAGTTTCTTTATAACCCCCTTGTATTTGTAATTCAACATTATTTATCATTCCACTGTAAATTTAGCAAGATATGGGTTTCTGAGGGCAGGCTTATTTTCTTGTAAAATTCTTGTACCTTATGCTGAACATCATGGTTCTCACTTGATCAGTCATAATGGATCCTTACTGTTGTATGAGTCGTGCAGCTGTAAATTTAGCAAGATATTCATATGGGTTTCTTAGGGCAGGCTTATTTTCTTGTAAAATTCTTGTACCTTAAGACTGAACTCATCATGCTTCTCTCTTGATCAGTCGTAATGGATCCTGACTGTTGTATGAGTCGTGCAGCTTAAATTTTTGACAATAGACTCAGATTCTCAGTCTCTCTTCGTCTGCCTCAGGACCATCTTAATGCAATCTGTTGTCCGCCGTACAGATTGCAACTTCCTCAGGTGTTGCTCCCGAATCTTTTCTGGTAAGCTACTTATCTCTTGATTTTGCTTTAAAAGTACTGGTATAAACATTGTGTCTTTATCCATTGAACTTGTGATTCTCAGGACACATGAGAAGAGATGGACAGGAAAGTGGCGGCCATTTACAAACGCGTTTCTTCTCTCGTTCCAGAACTTAAATGCCATGGTATTGTCTCATTCTTGCTGCCGGCCACTGTTCTTCTAACATGGCTTTAACAGATGTCTGATTTGTCCCACATACCCAATCTTACCCTTTAGTTATATTCTGTTATACATACATATATGAGTAAGGCCTGATTATGTGAGAAAAAGTAGGTTGAAGCTTATTGGGTTTGTGGTTTTGGACTTTGGTATGAAAAAGTTGTCTATGAATGTTTTAACCCTAGTTTTAACACTTGATGTCGAGGAAGATGACTTCACATTTTACATGTTTTGTTATTGGAACTAGCCCACAATCAAATGCGTTGACACTAAGGATATATTACCTGTTAGGTATTGGCACTCATATTTGTGATTTAGATTATGTTTTAACTCTCATAACAATTTCACGTAGCATTGATCAGCTTTCAACATTAGCTTAGATTATCTTTATTTTTTCCATTACGATAAGAAAAGAGAATGTTTAATCTGGTTTCTATCTTGTGTTCCATATTCCTATGATTTATTGCAATTTCATGTGATATCATTTATTGTGGGGGTCATCCACTTACCTTTTTTTCTGTGGTGAGTCACATGGGAGCTTATGTTGTTGCCTTGAGGCATCATAACAACATCATGATAGTTGCCCCCACACAACCATCCAAATACAGCTCATCACACTATTGATTTCACCGACCCTTGGACAATTCCAAGGTATCCTCACTCATTGATCTTTGTGTGAACCCAAATCACTTATTTCGGATATTTTGTAACACTTAACATGGATGTTGTGGATTAATCAAAGATAACATCGGCCATAATCAGAGTGTAATAAGATAAACGAACTCATAAACAATCTGTGATAACTGATAATACACATAGATATACAAGCACATAGAGAAACAGATGGTTAACATTAAAGATACAACATTCTAAACAAGAGAACCAAATCACACAAACTCATTAACAAATACAATTAAAATAATTGGAAGGAAAAAAAAAAGAATGATCAAAAGATGAAACCAGATGCCAATGCAACAACAGATGCAAACAGTGCTGGTACAAACATAGCAGCATCAGAAGTTGGGCTTGGAGCCGGAGCTTCCACGGTGGCGGCTGCCGCAGCTGAAAAAGCCACCGCAACAACCATAACAAACACCATCATCTTCATCTTCATTGCCTCCATTACTTCTCTCTTTGATGTTTGAATAAGAATTTGTAAGAGAAAAGATTTTGTTATTCTTGTTTGGGTTGTGTGTATGATAATATAGCTGTGGGGATGGTATGGCCTATTTATATAACAATTGTATGAGATTTTACAGCTGGCAAATTGGCTGTCTCTTGGCCCAAACCACATTCTTCTCTTTCTCAACCACTGTCCTTTTTTTCTTTCCAACCTCACAATAATATATATTAATAAACTTTTTTTTTACTAATATTTGTTATGATTGTTATAAATTTTGTATATGTGTCTTCACATGAGTAGTTGGAAGGATAAGAAGTAACATCTAGTTTTATTAGTGTATTTTTAAAAAAGTTTATATTCTTCTTATTTTAGATATTAGCTATTACTTAGTACTAGTAATAACCAAACTCTATATGAGATTTAGATAAATTAAGTAATAATAAAATTAATACTCTATAAATATAAATTTGATAATTTATCCAATCTAAATTATAAACTAATAAAATATGTTAGTCTCAACATTATTAATTCAAAAGGATTTGTGTTCACAAATAGCTAAGCATTGGATTTTTCTCTTCCATAAACACATTTTTATTGACCAAACATTTTTTTATTTGCATAATTATCTTCATCAAAAGAATTTCTAAAATATCTTCCTATATCTATATTACTATATATCTTATTATTATATTATATAAAGTTTGGTTTTCAAAGTTAGTAACTCACGTGATCGTGACACATGTCAATTTTAACGATTAGAGATTTTGACATGTGTTATAAAAAAACTTTGTTTCACCAAATTTTAAACTTAAACAGATAATTGTAAGAAAATAGAACATTTAAACAATTTTGATAAATATAAAATTCTTATATGTATATAAAAAGATAATACTAATCCTAATTTTAAATTACTAATTCTATAAGAAAAAAAAAGAATTAAGGAATTTATACAATTAATTTATATAATACCATAAATAATAAAATTATAGTATCAATTATTAATCATAAAAGAAAAAAGACTTTAGATATTCACCATTATATAAACAAAGAAATTGTTGTTATAGTTTTTTCAAATACACCACCATTAAATTTTGTTATATTATTAAAGCTATGTGCAAATTTATGAACTAAATTAATTAGAATTTCTCTCTTTTTTCTTTATGTTTGTCAAAATTTAACTATGAGATCAAACTTTAAATATATATATATATATATATATATATATATATATATGTTTACGTAAATTAGAGCATATATTACATATTATGCACATATATATATATTTTTTCTTGGAAGTAAATTTACCTTTAATTTCTTAAAAATTTGAGGAAAATTAATAAACGTCTCTGAATTTTTGATATTGTTACTTTTTCAATTATGAGATAATATTAGTATTCAATTTTTTGTTTGAGAATTATGTTTTACTAATTTTTAATATTAAGTAATATATAACTTTGATACAAATACACATATTTTTTTAATTTGAAAATTGTAAATGCTATTTATTGTGATTTAGTACATAGAATTAAAATCTAATTTTATTATGATGTAATAATATATAGTAAAGTTGTATTGCAAAATGGAGTGCGTAAACTATAAATACGGTTTAAAATATATATATATTTATAATATAACTTAAAATTTTACATATTTTTCTTATATTTGCATTAATACGCGGGCCTAATCTAGTATATATATAAGTAACATATCACTTTATTTATTTGATGTTTCTGGATTGTGTTAAAGGGTCAATTAGCCGTTTTAGTGTTTCCTTGAAATTAGAAAGGTTAATCACAACGTTCACACCAAACTATGAAAATGACCAACTACCCCATTACAAAAGAAAACAATTACATATGTGTAATTAGTTTTCTTCCTTTAATCATAACAATATTTCAGTAGCATGCTTTTAGAAAATCATATACTGAGGACCAAAGAAAAAGATAACAAGATAAAATAGCTGGAAAAGCTTACTAATACCAAACCATACAGTTATCCATAATCATATGCATGAGGCTGGACTGCTTTTGTGGACCCGTAAACCATAACCTACGAAGCCTTTTTTATTGTTATTTAATTGTTTTCTAATTTTGAATTTAAAATTATTTCGTTTTGGTTTCATAAGTATTCACAAACTACATATAAATCTCCAACCGGTTTTGCTTTTTAAGGAATTAGAACTAACCTTTCAGGTTATAAATCAACAACTATTTTAGACGAGAGAGTGTTTCGTTTACCAAAGACAATTACATCTAAGCTTACTAGTGCGGTGGCAAATTTTTGGTGGAGTACTAATGGTCAGTCAGGGGGAATGCATTGGCTTGCCTGGGAAAAATTATGTGTAAGGAAACAGTTGGGTGGCCTAGGTTTCAGGAATGTGGATGACTTTAATCCGGCATTACTGGCTAAGCAGTTATGGCGTCTCATAGACGCTCCAGAATCGCTGTTTGCTAGGGTTTTTAAAAGTCGGTATTATCGGAATACGAATCCTTTGGATCCGATAAGGTCATACTCTCCCTCCTATGGATGGAGGAGTATATGTTCTGCTCGCTCTCTGGTAAATAAAGGGCTTATTAAACGGGTTGGCTCTGGGAACACCATTTCTATATGGTCTGATCCTTGGGTACCAGCTCAATTCCCGAGACCAGCTGTCAGTAAGGGTCCGTTAAAGGATCCTTATCTTCAAATGAATCATTTAATTGATAGACAAACTAATACTTGGCGTATGGATATGCTTAATGAGCATTTTGATCCACTTGATGTTGCATTGATAAGGGCTATACCATTGGGTGGTAACCAAAAGGATGATCCTTTCGGTTGGCATTTCACAAAAATAGGAAAGTACACAGTCAAATCAGGCTATCACACTACACGTCATGGTGTGGTTCGGACTTTTGCAGCCACTGGTTCAGGCCCGGACATTACCCCTCTACTCGCTAGTGTGTGGAGGGCCCGTTGCCCACCCAAGATTCAACATTTTATGTGGCAGGTTTTATCTGGTTGTATTTCGGTTTCGGCAAATTTGGGACGACGCGGTATTGCTTGTGATTTACGGTGTGTACGATGTGGTGCGGACATGGAGACTATTAATCATGCCATCTCTGTGTGTCCTCCGGCCCGCCAGGTTTGGGCCCTAGCACATGTACCGGTGGGACCAATTTCCTTCCCGACAGAATCTGTGTATGCGAATGTAGATCATTTTTTAGGGAAACAGAAGCCTGGGGTTCATGTTGCGGCTTTCCCATGGCTTATGTGGTTTATTTGGAAAGCAAGGAATGCACGTATTTTTGACAATATTGTCGATCGGCCGGAGGATATTGTAAAGGTAGCAGAGGGAGAAGCTGCAGCGTGGCAGCAGGCTCAGGAAGAGGACGCTCCACTGCCAACTATTCCAGTAGTTTCGGGGATACCAGTTAGGGTGGCTACTGCTTCACTCCCTTCGGTTTTTTCGGGATACCAATGCTTCACTGATGGATCTTGGAAAGTAGGGGATTTGTACGCAGGTGCTGGATGGTGTTGTACCTCGGCCCAGACAGCGTTGCCGTTCTTGGGAGCAAAGAATTTCCGGCTGAGTCTATCTCCATTACATGCTGAAGTGGAAGCTTTCCTTTGGGCGATGCGCTGCATGATCGGCCATGACTTCAGAGACGTGGCTTTCTATACCGACTGCTCAGACTTGGTGAAGATGGTGTCTTCCCCTTCCGACTGGCCAGCGTTCTCGGCGTATCTTGACGATATCAAGACCGATAGGGAAGAATTTTCTTCTTTCTCTTTATCTTTAATATCTAGAAATGCTAATGTAAGGGCGGATTCTTTGGCACGCCAAGCGCGTACATCTCCGCACCAAGTTTTGTTTGTAAACGATTTTCCTACCAATTGGCTCGTTTGAGCTGATATTTTGTTGACAAAAAAAAAAAAAAAAAAAAAAAGACGAGAGAGTGAGATTTAAATTTTCTTACGTTAACTTAAAAGCAATATAAAAAGTTCAAAGTTTTCCGACCAAAGCATAGTAATGAGTTCCAAGTTGGAACATTTTTACTTTGAAATCTAGTCGACCGTTGGTGGGATTCAAATGTTCCAAAAACTGATTTTAAAAGTTAATACTTTATTTTGCATCCTTTTAACTGTTTGCTAGGGAATCATAGAGAAAGACATATAACCTTTTTATTTATTTATTTACACATAACCATTTTGAAAGAATAATTATTGTAAGATAAATAGATGTGAATGACCTCCAAAAATAAAAATAAACATAAAGCCGTTTGGGATTTCAGAAATAATGCATAGAGCCACAACTACATTCAAGAAAAGGTTGTGGTAAGTTTCAAGTTATTTTAAACTCACTCATGTTAAGAGTTTATGTTTCTTTTTG
Source organism: Camelina sativa (assembly GCF_030686135.1). Lineage (NCBI taxonomy): Eukaryota > Viridiplantae > Streptophyta > Magnoliopsida > Brassicales > Brassicaceae > Camelina > Camelina sativa. The sequence goes on from NC_141896.1 coordinate 39,541,732, forward strand.
TCTGCATTATTTTATTTGGAAAAAGAACTACGATTTTTTTTATATACATTTATAAGCTTACAAAGAATACTATCAAGCTGCTATTTTGCTAAGAGTCTAATTTATAATATTTCTAGACACAATTTACAAATGTCAAGGTTAGACTTAGACATATGCGAAGGATTTACATTTGTCGGTCTCAAATTAAACTATTTGAAACTCATTGGGCTTGATTGCAAGCTAACAGCCCATATCATATTTATAACTTAGCTTGACCAGAAATTTTGTAGCAATAGATTTAAGAGAAAATTGAACAATTTTCCCCTGGATTTAATTGTTTTTCAAAATCTTATTTTAAAATTCTCTTTACATTTTCAAAAATTTGTAAAGTAAATTTTTAATTTTTATTGTAATTTTTTGAAAAAAGGTGAATAACAAAAAGCTCATCCCTATTACTCATTTGGTTAAAATTGTAAACTTACACAAGAAAATGTTAGTTTCTCAACTTTATATTTTAGGGACAAAAAAGAAAAAAAATAATTGCTTAAAAGTTTTCTGTCCAATTTTCCCTAGATTTAATTGCTTGAAAATTTTCTTTCCAATTGTCCAATACAAATACATATATGTACACAAAATATAATTTGGACATATACCATATAAGATTAATGTAAAAATCAAACCACATGTGGTATATGAATTATGACATAGTATAAGTAAATACACATATATCAAAAATTAATATAAAACCCTACAAAAAGAAAAACCTGACTTCTTAGTCTAGAAACAAAATATATTTATATTTATTGTGACATATGATATACTCTCTCCGTTTGATAATATAAAATGTTATAGAAAAATATTTTTGTTTCATGTGATAAGATGTTTTATGATTATTTTTATTATGTAGTTTTTATGTTTCATTTGATTATTTATACAATGTGTAGTTTTTAAAGTATATATTTCTTAATCTGCATGTTTTTTTTACTTCAGACATCTTTTTTTTTTTTTTGGGAAACTAAAGGAATACATATGTATACAAACATGATTTTACGTAAATATCAATACACTGAAGAAGAAAAAAGGAAAAAAAAGGGTTATAGTAAGTAATTAAAGGTTCATGGAAGGGTAATTGTATTTTCTGTGTGCTCTTGTATCATATTTTCCTTTGTAATGTAAATTTTAAATATTAATATTACTCTATATATAAATGGTGAAATAGGAAAATTTTAAGAAGAAATTAATTATTTAAAAAGTATTACTATAAAATCTCATAAATTATGGGAATTTGTTCTCCATTCATTCGGAGAAGGAAGTGTTATTTGGAGGATGTCAAATTACGAATAATTGATTGTCAGCCTTTCGAATCAGATTGTGTAGAGTTTGCCACAATGGTGCAAATCCCTGAAGATTGGCCTGCGTTTTCCAACCTCCTAGACGAATTCTTTCGAATCAGATTGTGTAGAGTTTGCTATGATAATGCAAATCCCTGAAGATTGGCCGGCAGTTTCCAACCTCCTAGACGAATTCTGACTGCTCCATGATTCTTTTCCCTTATTCTCATTATCGAAGGCTCTTATTGGTAACCTATCGAGGAACAAAAAGATAGAGGAGGAATAGGAATAAAAAAATGACTAGGAAAAGAAAAAAAATAATAAAACAGGAATGACTAAGAAAATCTGTTTCTTATCAAATTTGAATAAGAACAATTTTCTTCTACGATTACTAAAAAAACAAGGAATGAGTAGGAATAGTATGGAGGATCGAGAAAACGCCATTCTCTCTCTGTCCCGAATATCGAGAAACCAGAAAGCCTAGTTTGCTCCGATGCTGGTGAAGCTTCGGCTTGCCGGCGTCGGGATCTCGAATCTCTCCTTGTTTCTGTTTACATGTTGTGCTCTCCTTTAATTCCTTTTTGGCTCTTATCTCAATCATTCCGACGGTTAAAGAAACCCGCTCAAACCTTATCTACCCCACCGCCGAGCTGCAATTTCCAAGTCTTTTCCGGAGATAAACGGTGGGGGAGTCCGTCGATGACCCTTTCTCCATCTCAAACCCTTTTCCCAAACCCTAGATTGAAACAAATAATCTTGGTGCATCCTCAAGTCCTCAGATCCGAATTATTTCCTCCCTTGGCTGAAGTTTCTCTCCGTCCGGTGAAAGCGTCGAAGGTATACGGCGCTGCCGCGTCTTGGTTAGAGTGCTCTTGGCTGCAAAAAACGGAGACGATAACGAAGAGGACACCTCTGCTCCCCACTGAACGCCTCTGTGCCTCGACGACCTCGAGTTTCAGATCGTCGCTGCCCCCTCCCTCACCGGTGCTAAGTGGATCCGGGCTGAACTCTTACCCGTTGTTGCGCCGCCACATTACCGCCTCCCACTGCTCAGCCGTTGAGGAACTAGGGTTCCCTCTGTTGGCTCTTTGGTCACAGTTAGGCCCATTACCCATCCTTCGGCCCATTACCAAAAGAAGTTATCCATGCTATCAAATTTTAAGGCCCAGGTCTGTGCATTCCTTTTCTATACCAACGACGTCTCTCGAAAATCTTTTCTCTACTCTCTTTGGCGGAACCCAGTTGAGCTTTGGATTGATTGTGCTGAGTTGGTCTTGGTTCCATTATCTTGAAATCCTGCTGCCGTGTTTATCTTTGGTATGGCTTTGTGAAAGTCTAAACTTGCTAGCTCCCTTTCGACAGTTTGATTCTGGCTGTAGAGCTTCCCTACCCAGATCCGCTTATATTGGTTTTATGTCAAGCTCATCTTTAGTACTGATTGTTTCTGCTTGGTCAAGACGAGGTCTCCTCGGTAGCAGAACGTTGGTTTCTCCTGTATGGCTTGGAGAACGTTTATGTCGATGCCAGGGTAATAGTTTTGATTGGATTTCCGCAATGTTGAGTTTTAAAGGTGACTTTGAGCCGATAGTCTTTGTGACTTTGTTGCTTGTACCCATTGGCCCCAGATGTCACCTACCGCCACAAGATGGAATGCTTGGGTCTGTTTCTTTGTTTCAGGGACAAACCGATTACAGGCTTTGTATGGAATTCCTTGACCTCCATGGCCATGAGCTTCATGTGAGGGAAGACCCACCTGCCTTGTTACGTTTTGACACCCATCTCTTGCGAACCCCATTTGTAGCTTCATCTCGAATCATGAGGTATGTTTTTAAAAGCTTAAAGGACTTTGATCCAAGGCTATTGAACCCTCTCATGTATTTGGCGAGAAGGTCCCTGTGTGCTCCCCCTGTGGAGCTCTCTCTTACAAACTCGATTGCGTTATCCGCTAGAGTTACCTATGACCATCAGCTGGTCGAGGATTTCGTGAAGTCCAGCTTCAAAGACGAATCCGCTTTGGTCCCAATAGATTCTTCAAATCCCTTTGAAAAACTCATGGAACCCTTATCTGTATTTTCCTTTGCTTATCTTAAATCATGTTGTATGAACTCACCTCTTTTGAGGTTTTAGTTTGAATGAAAGTTTCTTGTTGTTCAAAAAAAAAAAAGAGTAGGAATAGTATGGATCTACATGTTAAAATTAGGAATAGAAATTACTTCTAAATGGTAACAAAAATGAAAAACAACAAGGAATAACACATTCCATTCTATTTATTTTCTAAGAACTGGTCACCAACTGAACACTAAGATTTCTCGTTCTTGTAATTCAAAAGCAGATTCTTACTCGTTCTTTTCCAATCGTTTGTTTCTGAAGCTACTTTTGTAATTTCTATTTCTCCGGATTGAGCTTCCAATTATGAAGTTTTATTTTAACCAACTAGATTTTAATCCGCGGTACACCGCGTGCATATAATTTTGTTATTATTTATATTTTATATTGTAGTTGTTATTTAAATACTGGATGTTTTGCAAATAGAGAAATAACTAATTTTTTGGCCGTTTGTGTGGCTAAATATTTATATTAATTTTTAATCCGTAATATACTTCCTGACCATTTGTTTGTTATATTTAGTTTGTTTTGTTTAGTGTTTGAGATTCTATTTTGATTTTTAATTATTACAACAAAAAATAAGGGATCTAAATACATAATAAGTCATTTATACTCTATAATTAAGTCACATTTTTTCTTAATTAATGATTTAATTACTCTACATAATCTTAGTTAAATCAACTTAATTTTATATGTTTTAGTTAAATCAACTTAATTTTATGTGTCAAATAATATTTATAATAGTTGACAAATAATAAAATGAGGATTTAACCTGTGATAGCATAAATTTAATGATATTTTATTAATTCCAACATGTCATTTTTATAACTCGTTTATTATATAACCATTTCAGATAGTATTTTAAAATTTTTTAATTTTATATATTCGTAATATTTTAAAATTTTATTAAGTTTATATATATTAATTATAATATTTAAATAAATGTGAATCGAAGTTCTTCTTAGTTAAGAATCAAAGCTCACAAGTTTTGGAAAACAAATGGCAATCAAATTGTTGTTTTATTTGTTTGCAAAAGATTAAGAGATATAATATCTTCAAAACACAATAGAAGATGTGGTTAAATATATCATAGTTTTTGTTTCCATATTTATTTTGCTTAGTTGGAATAGAATTTAAAATATTTAAGAAACAAAATCTGAAGTAATGCTATTTTTGGAAAAATTTTAGAGATTAACTTTGTAAATAAGTATAAATAAAAAGGTAGAACCCAAAATGTATATATAAATATACTATTTAAAAAGAACAAAAAAAAATCCAGAAATTGAGCTAGAGTACATAATTTCTGAAATGAGTGGGTTTGAATTTAATCCCATGCTCACCTTCCGCGCGTGATACTCACAGCCCAGTAAAGTCCAAAAGGCAATTTAGGTCAAATCTGATCTAAATCAAAATGTCATTGGGCGCGTGGGACTAATGCACAGTGTGTGTGTATCTCTTTTTAGTTACTTACTGTCTTAACGCAAAATCTTATTTTGGATCTTCTCGCCAGACTCGGGGTGATTATCATCCAGTGAAACCCGTACCACCGTGTACTCGAACAAAACAGTACACGCGTCGTGAGACGATTCGTTATTATCCATAACGAGTTCTCTGTTATCAAAAAACACAACAGGCTAAAGTCTTCTTAACTTTTAGAAGCCCATCTCGCCGTCCATTTTGTATCGGACGGTTGTTATAAAATCACATATTAAAAAACAAATATTAATAACAAAAAAAAGGTGAAGAGCGTCGCAGTAAAAGACCAGACCAGAGAGAGGGTAAGCAGTTTTTTATTTTATTCTATTATATTTCTTCTCTCTGTGTGTTGTGTTTTTAAAGACGAAGATAGATAAACAAACAGTGTTTTCGATCTTCTGGTCTCATCGAGATATTAAAATAAAAAATCCAGATTTTTATTATTTTTGTGGAGTTTGAATCTCTCTCTATCTACCTTCCGGTAGAAGAAAAAGGGCACAACTTTATTTGTTTATTTTCTTCTCCATTTTACCTAAATTTTCATCCAAAGTTTCTTGTCTTCTTTTTTTTTTGGTTTCACTCTTTGTAAGTGTCTCTCTTCTCTTTTATTTATTTGACTGTTGATTTAATACAATGGTGGTTGTGTTTTTTATATTTTTATTGAAGAAACACATATCTGATTTATAGGTTTTACTCTCTCTTTTTTCTGATTTTCTTTTACTGTTTTTGGATATTGTTGCTTTGTAGGGTGATT